>NC_092149.1:15346937-15571937 GCF_045791955.1 Oncorhynchus clarkii lewisi | reverse complement strand
CTTTAGAGTCAGGCCTTAAAGCTGTGACCCACATAGAGACAGGAACCACTCATCTCTCACACTTAAAACACCCAGATTAACGTGGATTATCTCCAAGACCCAGGCCATAAGGCCAAACACTGAGATGTCCTCCTCCTTTTTCCCCTCCCTCCCTCCCTCCCTCCCTCCCTCCCTCCCTCCCTCCCTCCCACAAATAGTGTACGTTGAGAGTACACTATTTTAGAATTATTATATTAAGATAAATGATGGTCTGCCAATTCAACTAAGCCTTGTTAATGGGAGTAGTTGGTAAACAAAAAAAACAACTGCATACAGTTAAATTGAGAAACCCTGTTCTAGACAACATGGGCTGTGTTCACACAGGCAGCCCAATTATAACCTTTTTTTACACTAATTGGTCTTTTGACCAATCACATCAGATCTTTTCACAGCAGATCTTTTTCAGAGCTGATCTGATTGGTCAACAGACCAATTAGTGGAAAAATATCAGAATTGGGCTGCCTGTCTAAACGCAGCCATAATTAGTGATGTGTGTTACTTAATTAGTTGATTATCTACAGACTACATACTTTAGGCCCTGAATAAGCACAGAAGCATGGGGACCACAGTAAGTACAGTAGCCTACATTTTCTGGATGCTAAATCATTAATCTTGTGGATTATCAGGAAGGATTGGGTGGCTGAAATGGGCAAGAGCTCTACATTAGCTAATTGATGATTAGGACTGAGACTGAACGCAGGAAGTCGGTGGCACCTTAATTGGGGAGGACGGGCTCGTTGTAATGGCTGGAGTGGACTAGATGGAATGGTACCAAATACATCAAACACATGATGGTTTCCATGTTGATGGTGCCATTCCATTACCTCATTTCCAGCCACCCCCACCTACATGTACAGATGACCTCGACTAACCTGTACCCTGCACATTGACTCTGTACTGGTACCCCCTGTATATAGCCTCGTTATTGTTATTTTATTGTGTTACTTTTTATCAATTTATTTGGTAAATATTTTCTTAACTCTTTCTTGAACTGCATTGTTGATCAAGGGCTTGTAAAGTAAGCCTTTCACAGTAAGGTTGTATTCGGCGCATGTGACAATCAAAGTCTGATTTGATTATTATGAGCTGTCCTCCCCTCAGCAGCCTTCAATGGAACCTACATACCGAGGAAAATAAGGGCACTTTTGACCACAGACTGACTTCTGATGATATTCAATATATAGACAGGACCTACATTTAAGAAAAGCTATATTCCCAGAAGTCCATCATTTGTTCTCCTAAAAAAAGCCTCACTAAATTGTATGGCTTGTTTTCTTCTGTCAGTTTGGAGGTGACGCACTATTCCCATGCCACATACTGTAAATGGTAGAAAAACCTTTGTATGCCTATATCCACAATTTCCCCTTGTCCCATCTTCAAAATGATCATCACCGTCATTGATGGTTGTTGTAAGAAGGTTCTCCTACCAAGTGGTTCAAAGTTAGAATCCTTCCTTGATCTCTCACCTGGCAGATGACTTCCACTTCTGTCTTGGTGATGTATCCGTTCTTGTCCACGTCGAACAGTGAGAAGGCCCACTCCAGCTTCCTCGTCGTCTTCCCACTGGAGGTCATGTGCAGTGCAATGATGTATTCCTTGAAGTCCAGAGTGCCGTCCTCGTTGGTGTCGAATGAACGGAACACATGCTGAGCGTAGGTCTTGGCTTCGCTATCAGGGAAGAAGCGCGCATAGATCGTCTCGAACTCCTCTGGCGAGATGCGTCCGGTGGGACACTGCTTCTGGAAGTTCTCGTACCACTGGTACAACTCGTTCTCCGTGAACTTGGTGTTGAGCTTCAGGTCCTCCAGGATCTCCTTGGAAATAGCACTGCTCTTGGCGTTCCCCATCGTATTAGCCTGTACTGGGATCTCTGAGTTATGGTCGAAGGCTCTCTGAAGTAGTGCCAACAAGCACAATCAGATCTCTACAATGACTGAAGTGTTACCCAGTGTACCACTAGGAACCATGCATCAACGAAAGCCTTCAATATCAGGGAGAAAGAACAGAGAGGGAGGCAGAGCAAAGAGTCATGACCTAGCTGTGTCAGCAGTAGAGAGAGTATGAAGTGATGTGTTAGGGATGAACTGTTGTCATTCTGATGGGTGACGTAGATAGATAGATGGAGTAGGGAAGGAGGGGGGTGGAATTAGACTGCTACCTTTGGCGACTGGGTTAATTCAGTTAATTCAGGATTTAAGGTGGCTGAGCTTTCCACTCAAATTAACTTTAATTTCCATATTCTCTTTTGCCAAACCATCTCTCTTCTTGTCTGGTCTGTGTGTCGGCCAAGGCCCTGTTATCATTAGAATTTACATTTCTCAATAAGAGCCAAATCCTAACTTTAAAGACGTGTAGGTAACTCAAACCCAATTTAAATCAATGCAGGATTTACTTGAAAGTACAAGTTAGGTACGAGACGTCAAGTGAGAATTTGTCCTTGCTTGGTTACCACATGACCTAGCCAGGAGAAAGACTGGATCATAGACCCAATACAGACACTGTATAAGATTGTTAGTTGTAACAATGAGTTCTATATTCATCTGTTGAGCAAAAACTGAAGTTGTCTGAACCAGTTTCTAGTCTATTATGTAAAGCAAAAAATAAGTCTCACACTGGTTTCAAGCATCATGGTGGAGGACACAAGTCTGATTGGTCACACTAGTAAATTACTATTCTCTCTTTTAAGACTATTAAAGTAAGCGGTAGTTGATTAAGGTTTTGAGTCTGTATGTTCTAGTAAATACACTTAAATGGGTTTAGCTAAGCAGGTCCTCCTAATTCTAAACCAGCCATCTGTACAGGCCTTTTATAGGAAGTTCAGCTGCCCCTGAACACTTCCTTCCTTCACCTCTCTGCCTCTGCCTCCTTTCCTCCTTCACCCTGTCTCTGTCCCCATTCCCTCCTTTACCCTGTCTCTGTCCCCTTCCCTCCTTCACCTCTATGTCCCTTTCCCTCCTTAATGTCTCTATCCCCTTCCCTCCTTCACCCCTCTGTCTCTGTCCTCTTTCCTCCTTTACATCTGGACCTTTCGTTCTCTGCTACTCCATCCTATCCATCTCCTCCCTGCTCCTGTCCCCTTCACTTGTTTTATTCTGTCCCCTCATCCTTCTCCTCTGTACCCCTTCTCTCATTCCTCTCCTCCACCTTGTCTCCTTCCCTTCTGTCCCCTCTCTGTCTCCTCCACCTTGTCTCTTTCTCTCCATCCTGCACATGCTTTTTCAGGAAGCTCGGCTCCTAGATGTTTATCCTCTCTCTGGCTTGTCTCTCATCATGCCTTTGTTTTGTCTCCACAGCAAGTGTAAACATACAGTACCAGTCAAAAGTTTGGTCACCACTACTCATTCAAGGGTTTTCTTTATTGTTAATATTTCCTACATTGTAGAATAATAGTAAAGACATCAAAACCATGAAATAACGAATATGGAATCATGTAGTAACCAAAAAAGTGTTAAACAAATCAAAATATATCTTAGATTCTAGATTCTTCAAAGTAGCCACGCTTTGCATTCTCTCAACCAGCTTCACCTGAAATGCTTTTCCAACAGTATTGAAGGAGTTCCCACATATGCTGAGCACTTGTTGGCTGCTTTTCCTTCACTCTGTAGTCCAACTCATCGCAAACCATCTCAATTGGGTTGAGGTCGGGTGATTGTGGAGGCCAGGTCATCTGATGTAGCACTCCATGACTCTCCTTCTTGGTTAAATAGCCTTTACACAGCCTGGAGGTGTGTTGGGTCATTATCCTGTTGAAAAACAAATGATAGTCCCACTAAGCGCAAACCAGATGCGATGGCGTATCGCTGCGGAATGCTGTGGTAGCCATGCTGGTTAAGTGTGCCTTGAATTCTAAATAAATCACAGACAGTGTCACCAGCAAAGCACCCCCACACCATCACACCTCCTCCTCCATGCTTCACGGTGGGAATCACACATGCAGAGATCATCCTTTCACCTACTCTGCGTCTCACATAGACACGGCGGTTGGAACCAAAAATCACACACTTGGACACATCAGACCAAAGGACAGATTTCCACCGGTCTAATGTCCATTAGTAGTGGCTTCTTTGCAGCAATTTGACCATGAAGGCCTGATTCACGCAGTCTCCTCTGAGCAGTTGATGTTGAGATGTGTCTGTTACTTGAACTCTGTGAAGCATTTATTTGGGCTGTAATTTCTGCGGCTGGTAAATCTAATGAACTTATCCTCTGCAGCAGAGGTAACTCTGGGTCTTCCTTTCCTGTGGCGGTCCTCATGAGAGCCAGTTTCATCACAGCGCTTGAGGGTTTTTTCGACTTCACTTGAAATTTTCCGGATTGACTGACCTTCATGTCTTAAAGTAATGATGGACTGTCATTTCTCTTTGCTTATTTGAGCTGTTCTTGAGATAATATGGACTTGGTCTTTTATCTTCTGTATACAACCCCTACAACCCCAACCCCTTGTCACAACACAACTGATTGGCTCCAATGCATTAAGAAGGAAAGAAATTCCAAAAACTTTTGACAGGGCACACGGGTTAATTGAAATGCATTCCAGGTGACTACTTCACGAAGCTGGTTGAGAGAATGCCAAGAGTGTGCACAGCTGTCATCAAGGCAATGGGTGGCAAATTTGAATAATATCAAATCTCAAATTTGTTTAACACTTTTTTGGTTACTACATTATTCCATATGTGTTATTTCATAGTTTTTGATGTCTTCACTATTATTCTAGAATGTAGAAAATAGTAAAATAAAGAAAAACCCTGGAATAAGTTGGTATGTCAAAACTTTTGACTGCTACTGTAAATCTCTTAACATGTCCTTCCCTTCTCCCTCTTTAAGTGTTTGTTTTGACAGAAGTATTGCTGTAACGCCCTGTAAGTCCCGTATGGTGCTTTTCCATTGAGACGTACCCTCACACCAGTGGACCATCAGTGTTTTATGTTAATGTCAGCTCTAGTGTTGTTGTGTTTCCATCAGAGTCCTATACTACAAATCAGGTTTGAGGAGTTATCGAGGTAACTTTGGTCAACTCTGAGTTCAACTCGGGATAACCGGTACCACAAAAGTGGCTCACCTTTTAGCCAGTTACATTTCTATGGCAACAAATCCTTCAAAACGAACCTGCTCAGGGACAGGTTAACTCCATTTCTCCTGAATGATGTGTCTGAGCTGCGAGTTGAGGACCAATTAAATCAGATTCCCTCCGTCTTGCAAAGATTGTGTCATTCTCCCTTTCATTTGAGGAAGATGACTGATTAATAAAATATTTAATCAAAGTTTTTTGTGCAAAAAAATAGTCATGTTAAAATACCTATCAAATTACACATTTAATAATGAGAGAATGCATTTGAAACTTCATGCACAGTAAAGCTTTTGTATGACCATACAATTATTTAATCGCTAGGAGTGGGGAAAAAAGGTTATTGTGCATTGATAAGCACACCAAAGACGGCATTAACGATCAAATAAAGACGTCACTTCAACACTCCTATTTCACACCGTAGCCTGAACTTAGATTTCAGCAGGCTGTGGTTAAAGTCAGCGGCAGGGGGACAAGACATATTCACCGTCGTAGTACGGATAAAGCCTGAGCTGGAATGTGAAGCTAACTTAGGCTAGCTAGCTTTAGAAAACCCTAGGTCTAGCTTGTTTCGTAGTATACCACTCAGGAGTTGTGACACCTAAGACTATAATTAACAACCTCTGCATCATTCAAGACTATTGCTTTGTGAGAAGGTGTCAAAGTTCACAGTTAGCCAATGTTATGTAAATGCACCAGATTTAAAGTACCCAGGGCCTTGCCTCCAAATTAGAACAAGTCCGCTGGAGCCATGGCCCAGTGAGAAACGGGGTTCCCGGCCTGCGTAAGTGGAAAAGTCTGAGCCTTTTTGGTACAACACTGAGGCAAATCCTTGTTGGAAATGAGTCATTACTGTCTCTTTCCCCACTCTGTCTGTCTTTGTTTTGTCTGTGATAGGAACATGTATCCCTCTTTACTAACTCCTACCCACCTGGACCCCCATCTCCGTCTCTAAGTCTCTATTTTTCTTGTGGTAGTGTAGTTTGTCCTTCTCCTACCCCCTTTCCTCCTCACACATTTATTTGTGCCTGTACTATGAGTAATAAGGTAAGGAATTGTCCAAAAATGCAAAATAAATGAACCCACACAGCCACTATGTAACAGATAGGCAATAACACAAGTCCAAATGTAGTGTTGCAAACATCATGCTGCTTCTAACCATATTCCATGCAACTTCACCATTGGTTTTCATGTCCTACCCTGACCCTTTCACAGGGTTGACCATTTTTGTTCATAAAACAGCCATAACTCCGCTTGTGACGGGGGAATGGAAGCTTGTTTTGTTCAATAGTGAGGGGCAATTGAATGCAAGCTTCACAAACGAAATCTATCTTATCTATGGGTAAAAGGGTTCACGTGTTATGCTCGACTCAATCAGTTTTCCACCACAAAACACCAGAAAATGGCCAAACAGAGTAGAACCAGCTCACCTATTTTTACACTATGATTTGACTATATAATGCTCAATGTTTCTTTGAATAAAAAAGGAATAGTTTCACCATATCAGAACAAGTGTTACTCATTAATCACATTAAATAAATAATGATCTTCAGTAATTACTTTGTCAAATAATCGAAATAACCAGGACTTTACAACGATGGTGAAAACTTGGGGAAATGTTGGGGTTAATTGGGTTAAAATCTTCCTAGAAGTCAGAAAAACATGACGTGGGACATGCCAAAATTGGGATTTTCATTACTATTGAAATTTTGACCATAGTTGAATTTAGTTACAGCAGTATGTAACCCAACTGTTGAGTGTTTTTATCAAAATGTACACACAATGTCACAAGGACATTAAATGCATTCGTAGAACAACCTTTTACATATTTGGGTTGGGACGATCCCGAATTGCTTCAATAATCACAAAGGTTGGTAAAATAACAGTATGCAGGAGAAAACTTTTGTTATTTTGATGTGGAAGTGTGAGTTGACAATGTTTGTTCCTCCTATGCCTTTACTGTAGGCCATTTATAACCATCCCTCTTTCTCCTGTCCTAATTAACCCTTACATCTGATTCTTATCTGTTCCTATCTAACTCTGTCAAAAGAGGATTTTCTCTTCCCTATAAATATACCCAGTGAGCTTGTTTATTGGATTACCCCTGCCCCGCCCTGCTCCAGTCTGAGCCAATTACCATCACCCCCATCACTCAGAGAATTACTACCCCTCCCCTCCTCACAAAAACAATCCCTGGCCTCTGAACTGTATTCTCTGAGCTCCTCCAGATAGAAGTTGCCCACAGGCCCAGTGTAGGTTCCTAACCTGGACATACCCACAGGCCCAGTGTAGGTTCCTAACCTGGACATACCCACAGGCCCAGTGTAGGTTCCTAACCTGGACATACCCACAGGCCCAGTGTAGGTTCCTAACCTGGACATACCCACAGGCCCAGTGTAGGTTCCTAACCTGGACATACCCACAGGCCCAGTGTAGGTTCCTAACCTGGACATACCCACAGGCCCAGTGTTAGATCCTGACCTGGACATACCCACAGGCCCAGTGTTAGATCCTAACCTTGACATACCCACAGGCCCAGTGTTAGATCCTAACCTGGACATACCCACAAGCCCAGTGTTAGATCCTAACCTGGACATACCCACAGGACCAGTGTTAGATCCTGATCTGGACAACCCACAGGACCAGTGTTAGATTCCTGATCTGGACAACCCACAGGCCCAGTGTTAGATCCTGACCTGGACATACCCACAGGACCAGTGTTAGATCCTGATCTGGACATACCCACAGGCCCAGTGTTAGATCCTGACCTGGACATACCCACTTTTTGTGAAAGTAAAGTCATCTGCTGTAACTAACAGTTACAGTAACAGCTCTAATGCTGAATTTTCACCTCAACCTACAGAATCAAAGAGAGCAGAATCAAAGAGCAGAATCAACAACATCTGGGTCATCAAGACAGTTGCTTTGTGAGAACGTGTTAACCATAGAGAGGTGTTAACCCTTGTTCACAGTAACCATTGTTATGTAAACAAAGGCTGAAAAGTATCAGTGGCCAGGCCTTGGCCCCAAGTCAGTGTAGGACCGTTGAGGCCATGGCCCAGTGAGACACAGGTGCCGGTCCGTGGAGATAGATTCATACAAGTCTGAGCCCTTTGGGTTAAACACTGAGGGAAATCTCAGGTGGAAACATGGCATAATTATATGTGCTTCATGGCTTCAGATCAATATTGGCACATTTCTGGGAATGTCAGAGTTTGTTCGTAAACAGTCGTATTAGCTACCATGCCAGGAAACCCCTGCGTTACACAAGCAGTTAATTGAGTCAACGTGTGAGTACGTCTGTCCGTCTGTCTGTGGTAGGGATGTCTTCTGGTCTTCAGATAGACGGGAGCCTCATTCTGTGGCCTGGGAAGAGGATCCTCGTGGGTTCTTACTGACACATATAGGTAATACGGCTGAACCTCCGTGACCTCTCCATCTGTGTCACAGGTCTGCATTGGCCAATGACAACATTCAGGCTGTTTATTTTTCCTGACCGTAGCAAACCGCAAGAAGCAGTACACTGTAAAGCATATTCCATACAACTACTGTACTTATAAAGTCTCATTGCCTCAGGGTCAATATAAGCAGCTATAAACCTAAAAATATGGTGGAAAAAAGGGGTGGAAAAAAGAGTTTGGAGGCTTTTAATGAACATACTCAAATTCACCATTGCTAATGTGATTTCTTTTCAGCAGAATAGCGCAGAAAGGGCACTTAAAGAGAGTAAGTGATATTGGAAACAAGGACAGGGAAACCTTTTAAGAACTAGAAAAAACAAACTCTAGGTCTACCCAAACAATGCCTTGGTGGGACCCAACCCAAACCTTCAGAGAGAGAGTGAGGGAACGAGGGAGAGAAAAGGGAAGGGGTCCTAGATAAATACCAGTTAATGGGTCATAATGAGGCTTAATGACAGACGAGACCTTCCTACTGAATACAGAGAACAGCAGAAACAAACAATTGATAACAACAATCATAACAACTATGTCCGCCTCCGCCTTTGTAGGCGTCACATGATAAAGGTGACAAGCAATGAGTCGTCTGCTCCCATTTCTTGAGAATCTCCCCACAGAGAAAGTCAACACAGTTTGGCCTTTACTGAAGATGAGAAAACCCATACATTTGGGTTCTTGAGCAATTGAATGATTTTCATGAATGTAAAGGATGTCCATAGGCCAACATTTTACACATCAACCAATGTGCTCTTTGGTCCAATATTGATAGGAAGCCAATAAGGTGAATATTTATTTTTATCTCAAATTAAATAGTTTTCTTTCTCTTTAAAAGCAGTGCTTTTTTCTTTCTCTTTATTTAATGCTTGAGTTAAAGCTCTAGAGTCATGTAATATTGATTAGGGACTTCTATAGCCTGATTGAAACACTGTGAAGACAAATACGTCTATATGAAGATATCCTGAAGCAATAAAGACAAAATCCTCACATTACATAGACAAGAGTGATCTTGTCTATGTAATATCTTGGTTTGTTACTGGTTGTTGTCACCTGATCAATTTCATTATATTGCATCACGATCATATCATTCAAAAGGAAAAACTATACTGCAGAGGAGATGAACACCTCCATCCATGTGCTTTAACGGACTACTTTGTGGCACAGGACTGGACATAAGACACGACACGAGACTGGACATAAGACTGGACACGAGACTGGACATAAGACTGGACACGAGACTGGACATAAGACTGGACACGAGACTGGACATAAGACTGGACACAAGACTGGACATAAGACTGGACACGAGACTGGACATAAGACTGGACACGAGACTGGACATAAGACTGGACACGAGACTGGACATAAGACTGGACACGAGACTGGACATAAGACTGGACACGAGACTGGACATAAGACTGGACACAAGACTGGACATAAGACTGGACACGAGACTGGACATAAGACTGGACACGAGACTGGACATAAGACTGGACACGAGACTGGACATAAGACTGGACACAAGACTGGACATAAGACAGGACACGAGACTGGACATAAGACTGGACACGAGACTGGACATAAAACTGGACACGAGACTGGACATAAGACAGGACACAGGACACAAAGCCAAGAGAACACCAAAACAAAGAGAAACGTACAAAAGGAGTAACAATACGAAAGAGACATCTAAAAGATAACAACCAAGATGGACACCCTGGATCCCTCCGCTCTCGCAGGTACCACCTCCGCTGTGACCTATGACTCCAAATCAGAGATGGTGACCCTACCAGGAGGGGTTGTCTCCGTGGCAGGCATCACTGTGATAACCGGGGGCGCTGAACAGTCTTGTGGCTCCTGCATGCTAGCCTTTGGTGTTTGGGGCACTCTGATTGGCCTAAGCGTGGTTGCCCTGGGAATCTGGGACCAATCAGTGCAGGTCGGGGGCCGGACCTCGGACCTCCTGGGGCTGGAATTGGTGGTTCTGGCTATCAGTTTTGGGGTTGTGGGCAGTGTGGTGGGCTTTCGCTTCCTGACGAAGAGGAGGAGAGAGATAATGAGGGAGGATGGGAAGGTGGTGCTCATAGGGGAGAGAGGGAGGAGTGTTATAAAAACTGTGACAGTAAAAATGAAAAAAAGAGAGAGGAATATGTTTTCAAGTCATGATTATTGCACAGTCACACTAATATTTAGTGGAAGAAAAGTCATGTTTTATATGTATGTTATGAATTTGTTACACACCATAAACATTTATTTTGGTTGAGTAATTTTAAGATAAAATATTTGACAATCTCTGGTTCCATGTGTAAACGCCAATTCTATCCCCTCATGTTATGGTGTCACATAGACCTTTATCTCTCTCTCTTTTCCCTCCTTCATCTTCCTCAATCTCCCTCTTCAATCTAGGTGGAATGCAACAGGAAAGGGTGACGATGAGCGGTTTCCTGTGGAAAACAAAACACAATTTTCTATGTAATGCAAGTATTTTATAAGATTAATTTTCACATGGTCAGTGCGCGTCGCTCTTCACTCTTTCTTGATTCAGACAGGTTCACCATTTGTAAAACATTGCATAACATTTCCATTATAAAATCAAATCAAAGTTTATTGGTCACATACACAGATTTGCAGATGTTATCGCAGGTGCAGCGAAATGCTTGTGTTTCTAATTCCAACCGTTTAGTAATACCTAGCAATAATATTCCAGAAGCAAAATATATATACTGTACATGATTAGAATACAGTATATACAGTACCAGTCAATAGTTTGGACACACCTACTCATTCCAGAGTTTTACTTTATTTTTTACATTGTAGACTAATAGTGAAGACATCAAAACAATGAAATAACACATATGGACTCATGTAGTAACCAAATAAGTGTTAAACAAATCAAAATATAATTATATAAATATAATTATATAAATATAATATTATATAAATATAATATAATATAAATATAATATAATAATATAAGTTGTCATCCTTTTCCTTGGTGAGAGCTTTGCACACGATTGGTATTCCCTCAAACAGCTTCACCTGGAATGCTTTTCCAAAAGGAAGGAGTTCCCACATATGCTGAGCACTTGTTAGCTGCATTTCCTTTAATCTGAGGTCCAACTCATCCCAAACAATCTCAATTTGGATGTGGTTGGGTGATTGTGGCGGCCAGGTCATCTGATGCAGCACTCCATCACTCTCCTTATTGGTCAAATAGACCTTACATAGCCTGGAGGTGTGTTGGGTCATTGTCCTGTTGAAAAACAAATGATAGTCCCACTAAGCGCAAACCAGATGTGATGGCGTATCGCTGCGGAATGCTGTGGTAGCCATGCTGGTTAATTGTGCCTTGAATTCTAAATAAATAACTGACAGTGTCACCAGCAAAGCACCCCCACACCATCACACCTCCATGCTTCACGGTGGGAACCACACATGCAGAGATCATCCGTTCATCTACTCTGCGTCTCACAATGGCACGGTTGGTTGGAACCAATTATCTCAAATTTGGACTCATCAATCCAAAGGACAGATTTCCACCTGTCTAATATCCATTTGTCACGATCGTCATAATGAGGAGACCAAGGCGCAGCGTGGTAAGCGTACATAACTTATTTAATGAAAGAACGAACACTATACAAACTATACAAAACAACAAAACAAACCGTGAAGCCATATGACTAGTGCAAACAGGCAACTAAACATAGAATAACAACCCATAAAATACCCAAGGAATATGGCTACCTAAATATGGTCCCCAATCAGAGACAACGATAAACAGCTGCCTCTGATTGAGAACCAATCTAGGCAACCATAGACATATAAAAACCTAGACTAGAAAACCCCCTAGACATACAAAAACTAAACAAACCACCCTCGTCACACCCTGACCTAACCAAAATAATAAAGAAAACAAAGATAACTAAGGTCAGGGCGTGACACCATTGCTCATGTTTCAAGCAAGTCTCTTCTTATTATTGGTGTCCTTTACTAGTGGTTTCTTTGCAGCAATTTGACCATGAAGGCCTGATTCATACAGTCTCCTCTGAACAGTTGTTGTTGAGATGTGTTACGTGAACTCTGTGAGTCAATTATTTGGGCTACAATATCTGAGTCTGGTAACTCTAATGAACTTATCCTCCACAGCAAAGGTAACTCTGTGTCTTCCTTTCCTGTGGTGGTCCTCATGAGAGCCACTTTCATCATAGCGCTTGAAGGTTTTTGCGACTGCACTTGAAGAAACTTCTTGAAAGTTCTTGAAATTTTCCAGATTGACCATCATGTCTTAAAAGTACTGATTGACTGTAATTTCTCTTTGCTTATTTGAACTGTTCTTGCCATGATATGGACTTGGTCTTTTACCAAATAGGGCTATCTTCTGTATACCACCCTTACCTTGTCCCAACACAACTGATTGGCTCAAACGCATTAAGAAGGAAAAAAAAAATTTCCACAAATGAACTTTTAATAACAATGCACACATGTTAATTGAAATGCATTCCAGGTGACTACTTCATCAAGCTGGTTGAGAGAATGCCAATAGTGTGCAAAGCTGTCATCAAGGCAAAGGGTGGCATCTTTGAAGAATCTGAAATATAAAAATAATGTGTTATTTCATAGTTTTGATGTCTTCACTATTATTCTAGAATGGAGAATAGCAAAAATAAAGTAAAACCCTTGAATGAGTAGGTGTGTCCAAACTTTTGCCTGGTACTGTATATAAAAAGTGGGTAAATGAGTATGTAACATTATTAAAGTGACTACTGTCCAATGACTCTATGTACATAGGGCAGCAGTCTCTAAGGTGCAAGGTAGAGTACCGGGTGGTAGCCGGCTAAAACAGTGACTAAAGTTCAAGGCAGGGTGCATGGCAGAGGCCGGCTTGTGGTGGTTATTTAACTGTCTGATGGCCTGGAGATAGAAGCTGTTTCTCAGTCCCTCGGTCCCAGCTTTGTGGACGGTGCAATTGCAGTACCAGGCGGTGATACAGTCCGACAGCATGCTCTCAATTGGTGCATCTGTAGTTTGTGAGGGTCTAATAGGCCAAAGACAAATTTCTTCAGCCTCCTGAAGTTGAAGAGGAGTTGTTGCGCCTTCTTCAGTACGCTGTCTGTCTGAAGGGACTGTTTCAGGTTGTCTGTGATGTGTACGGCAAGGAAATTTTGACCCTATCTACTACGGCCCCGTCGATGTGAATGGGGGCGTGCTTTCGCTGCTGTCTCCTGTAAGTCTACGATCAGCTCCTTTGTTTTGTTGACGTTATTTTCCTGGCACAACTCTGCCAGGGCCCTCAAATCCTCCCTGTAGGCTGTCTCACCGTTGTTGGTAGTCAAGCCTACCACTGTTGTGTCATCAGAAAAATTGATGATTCAGTTGGAGACGTGCAGGGCCATGCAGTCATGGGTGAACAGGGAGTACAGGAGTGGGTTGAGCACAGATTTTATTGGTCACATACACGTGTTTAGCAGATGTTATTGCGGGTGTAGCGAAATGCTTGTTTTTCTAACTCCGAAAGCACAGTAATATCTAACAAGCAATATCTAAACATTTCACAACATGTATCCAACACACACAAATCTAAGTAAAGAAATATAATTAAGAATATATAAATATATGGATGAGCAATGTCAGAGTGGCATTGACTAAGATACAGTAGAATAGAATACAGAATATACATATGAGATGAGTAATGCAAAATAAGTAAACATTATTAAACTGACTAGTGTTCCATTTATTAAAGTGGAAAGTGATTTCAAGTCTATATACATAGGCAGCAGCCTCTAATGTGCTAGTGATGGCTATTTAACAGTCTGATGGCCTTGAGATAGAAGCTGTTTTTCAGTCTCTTGGTCCCAGCTTTGATGCACCTGTACTGACCCCACCTTCTGGATGATTGCGGGTGAACAGGCAGTGGCTCGAGTGGTTGTTGTCCTTGAGGATATTTTTGGCCTTCCTGTGACATCGGGTGCTGTAGGTGTCCTGGAGGGCAGGTAGTTTGTCCCGGGTGATGCGTTGGGCAGACTGCACCACCCTCTGGAGAGTCCTGCGGTTGCGGGCGGTGCATTTGCCATACCAGGTGTCACACCCTGATCTGTTTCACCTGTCCCTGTGAATGTCTCCACCCCTCCCAGGTGTCGCTTATTTTCCCCAGTGTATTTATCCCTGTGTTTCCTGTCTCTCTGTGCCAGTTCGTCTTGTATGTTTCCAAGTCAACCAGCGGTCAACCTGTTCGCCTGCTTTTTGCATTTCTCCTTTTTCTAGTCCTCCCGGTTTTGACCTTTGCCTGCTTCTGGACTTTGTACCCGCCTGCCTGACCATTCTGCCTGCCTTGACCACGAGCCTGTCTGCCACTCTGTACCTCGTGGACTCGGATCTGGTTTTGAACTTTTGCCTGTCCACGACCATTCTCATGCCTACCCCTTTGGATTAATAAACATTGTAAGACTCCAACCATCTGCCTACTGTGTCTGTATCTGGGTCTCGCCTTGTGTCATGATACCAGGCGGGGATACAGCTCGACAGGATACTCTCAATAATTGTGCATCTGTAAAAGTTTGTGAGGGTTTTAGGTGCCAAGCCAAAAAAGGTTAAAGCGGCGCTGTTGCGCCTTCTTCACCACACTGTCTGTGTGGGTGGAATATTTCAGTTTGTCAGTGATTGTGTAGGAACTTGAAGCTTTCCACCTTCTCCACTGCGGTCATGTCGATGTGGATAGGGGGGTGCTCCTTCTGCTATTTCCTGAAGTCCACGATCATCTCCTTTGTTTTGTTGACATTGAGTGGGAGGTTATTTCTCTCCGGGAAGAAGGGCAGAGGTATATGTTTCATGATTAACGACTCATGATGTGATTGTGATAACATACAGGAAGTCAAGTCCTTCTGTTCACCCAACCTAGAATACCTCACAATCAAATCCTGACAGTATTTTCTCCCAAGATAATTTTCTTCGGTTATAGTCACAGCCGTGTATATCCCCCCTCAAGTCGATACCACGATGGTCCTCAAAGAACTTCATTGGACTTTATGCAAACTGGATAGAACATTTTCTGGGCTAGGGCAGTGTGCAGTGCAATGTTGATTGCGTCGTCCGTGGATTTGTTTGGGCGATATGCGAATTGTAGTTGGTCTAAGGTGTCGGGTAAGGTGGAGGTGATATAGTCCTTAACTAGCCTATCAACGAGCAAGAAAAAGTATGTGAACCCTTTGGAATGACCTGGATTTCTACAGAAATTGGTCCAAAAATGTGATCTGATCTTCCTCTAAGTCACAACAATAGACAAACACAGTGTGCTTAAACTAATAACACACCAATTATTGTGTTTTTCTTGTCCACATTGAATACACCATTTAAACATTGGAGATTGGAGATGTTGGTTAGAGCAGCCCTGCAATATGAAAAAAACAATCACAAGACGTGAGTTTGCTATTCACATGAAGCATTGCCTGATGTGAACAATGCCTTGAACAAAATCTCAGATCTCAGAATTGTTGACTTGCATAAAGCTGGAAAGGGTTACAAAAGTATCTCTAAAAGCCTTGATGTTCATCAGTCCATGGTAAGACAAATTGTCTATAAATGGAGAAAGTTCAGCACTGCTACTCTCCCTAGGAGTAGCCGTCCTGCAAAGTCGACTGCAAGAGCACAGCACAGAATGCTCAATGAGGTTAAGAAGAATCCTAGAGTGTCAGCTAAAGACTTGCAGAAATCTCTGTAACATGCTAACATCTCTGTTGACGAGTCTACGATACGTAAAATACAAAACAAGAATGATGTTCATGGGAGGACACCATGGAAGAAGCCACTGCTGTCCAAAAACATTGCTGCACATCTGAAGTTTGCAAAAGAGTATTCGGATGTTCCACAGCACAACTGGCAAAATAGTCTGTGGACAGATGAAACTAAAGTTGAGTTGTTTGAAAGAATCACACAACCCTATGTGTGGAGAAAAAAAAGGCACAGCACACTAACATCAAAACCTCAATCCAACAGTAAAATATGGTGGAGGGAGCATCATGGTTTGGGGCTGCTTTACTGGCTCAGGGCCTGGACAGCTTGCTATCATCGACAGAAAAATGAATTTCCATGTTTATCAAGACATTTTGCAGGAGAATGTAAGGCTATCTGTCCTCCAATTGAAGCTCAGCAGAAGTTGGGTGATGCAACAGGACAACGAACCAAAACACAGAAGTAAATCAACAACAGAATGGCTTGAACAGAAGAAAATACACCTTCTGGAGTGGCCCAGTAAGAGTCCTGACCTCAACCTGATTGAGATGCTGTGGCATGACCTCGAGCGGTTCACACCAGACATCCAAAGAATATTGCTGAACTGAAACAGTTTTGTAAAGAGGAATGGTCCAAAATTCCTCCTGACCGTTGCGCAGGTCTGATACACAACTACAGAAAACGTTTGGTTGAGGTTATTGCTGACAAAGGAGGGTCAACCAGTTATTAAATCCAAGGGATCACATACAGTGCCTTGCGAAAGTATTCGGCCCCCTTGAACTTTGCAACCTTTTGCCACATTTCAGGCTTCAAACATAAAGATATAAAACTGTATTTTTTTGTGAAGAATCAACAACAAGTGGGACACAATCATGAAGTGGAACGACATTTATTGGATATTTCAAACTTTTTTAACAAATCAAAAACTGAAAAATTGGGCGTGCAAAATTATTCAGCCCCCCTTAAGTTAATACTTTGTAGCGCCACCTTTTGCTGCGATTACAGCTGTAAGTCGCTTGGGGTATGTCTCTATCAGTTTTGCACATTGAGAGACTGACATTTTTTCCCATTCCTCCTTGCAAAACAGCTCGAGCTCAGTGAGGTTGGATGGAGAGCATTTGTGAACAGCAGTTTTCAGTTCTTTCCACAGATTCTCGATTGGATTCAGGTCTGGACTTTGACTTGGCCATTCTAACACCTGGATATGTTTATTTTTGAACCATTCCATTGTAGATTTTGCTTTATGTTTTGGATCATTGTCTTGTTGGAAGACAAATCTCCATCCCAGTCTCAGGTCTTTTGCAGACTCCATCAGGTTTTCTTCCAGAATGGTCCTGTATTTGGCTCCATCCATCTTCCCATCAATTTTAACCATCTTCCCCGTCTCTGCTGAAGAAAAGCAGGCCCAAACCATGATGCTGCCACCACCACCATGTTTGACAGTGGGTATGGTGTGTTCAGGCTGATGAGCTGTGTTGCTTTTACTCTAAACATAACGTTTTGCATTGTTGCCAAAAAGTTCAATTTTGGTTTCATCTGACCAGAGCACCTTCTTCCACATGTTTGGTGTGTCTCCCAGGTGGCTTGTGGCAAACTTTAAACAACACTTTTTATGGATATCTTTAAGAAATGGCTTTCTTCTTGCCACTCTTCCATAGGCCAGATTTGTGCAATATACGACTGATTGTTGTCCTATGGACAGAGTCTCCCACCTCAGCTGTAGATCTCTGCAGTTCATCCAGAGTGATCATGGGCCTCTTGGCTGCATCTCTGATCAGTCTTCTCCTTGTATGAGCTGAAAGTTTAGAGGGACGGCCAGGTCTTGGTAGATTTGCAGTGGTCTGATACTCCTTCCATTTCAATATTATTGCTTGCACAGTGCTCCTTGGGATGTTTAAAGCTTGGGAAATATTTTTGTATCCAAATCCGGCTTTAAACTTCTTCACAACAGTATCTCGGACCTGCCTGGTGTGTTCCTTGTTCTTCATGATGCTCTCTGCGCTTTTAACGGACCTCTGAGACTATCACAGTGCAGGTGCATTTATACGGAGACTTGATTACACACAGGTGGATTGTATTTATCATCATTAGTCATTTAGGTCAACATTGGATCATTCAGAGATCCTCACTGAACTTCTGGAGAGAGTTTGCTGCACTGAAAGTAAAGGGACACTGAGTGAGCTCTTTCATGACATAGACTGACCAGGTGAATCCAGGTGAAACCTATGACCCCTTATTGATGTCACCAGTTAAATCCACTTCATGTCTCAATTGTCTCAAGGCTTAAAAATCCTTCTATAACCTGTCTCCTCCCCTTCATCTAGACTGTCTGGATTGTGCATGCATGCCATTCAGAGGGTAAATGGGCAAGACAAAAGATTGAAGTGCCTTTGAATGGGGTATGGTAGTAGGTGCCACGCGCACCGGTTTGAGTGTGTCAAGAATTGCAATGCTCAACCGTTTCCTGTGTGTATCAAGCATGGTCCACCACCCAAAGGACACCCAGCTAACTTAACACAAATGTGTGTTTGCCTCCCTCTGCTGGAGAATGTACTGTACTCATTCTTCACGCCCTTGCTAGCAATACTCAAAACTAGTTTCATTTTCTATAGTTCATGCGAAGGCTTATGAATTGCCTAAGAGTACTGACACATTTCCTTCACTTCCCAAAACCATTTGTCATTACAGTAGTCACTCATGTTACGCAAAAATGACACTTTTCCTGCAATTTCAGCGCATAGTCAGCACGATTTTCTGTAAACACAACTGGATCTGGTTAATATACAGTAGCCTATGGAATGACTGCGTAGAGGAAATTGGATACCTGGCCACGTTTTTGCAAACATCTGCTGGTCTTTGCAGTGTTCAGTTGTTCACATAGTTATACTGTACTTGATTAACCACTGGGAAAAACAGTCGGTGAAAAAAGGAGTGAAAGGTCATATTACGTGAAACGTTTAGACAGGTATTAGAGAAGGTCACCTGACAACCCTTCAACGTTCCCCTCATCACGTGTCATTGTTCAAGTTAGGAACTTGTTTTTACTCACAAGACCAGCCATGTCCCGCCTCTTTTACACGGCCGTTGGACACTGAGAACAGCCTATCACTCCGATAGGCCAGAATAGGAATTCGGTCAACTGAGTCTAAATGAAACCACATCCCCTTCTTCAAACTCGCTGTAGGAGTAATTGATATCTTCTTCAAAGTAAACGACTGGAATATTACCCGTTTCAACAAATGATATACAAGTTTTGGGAACTAAAGAGACTCAAAGGTGAGTTAACATATAAAAAGACAGAGTGAACGTTTTGGTTCAGTTCTCCCGAACTACAGTAGGCTGAACAGTTGGCCAAATGAAATGAAGGTGATCTCGTAAAATCTATAAGGTGACTGTTGTCAGTCAATGGTTTATTTATACCGCAAACGCCATCATGTTATTGCACTTGAGACCGGCTAGATCGAGTTGGTGTTTATTGCTTAGGCTGCATCGTCGATTATTCTTTGGACGTCCGTCTGTTCCTGTCATTCAATATCGTGTGTGTGTGTGTGTGTGTGTGTGCGCGCGTGTGTGTGTGTGCGCGCGTATTTGTAGTACTACAGTACCCAGCAATACGAACGACCTATTCAGCAACAGGTGGTAAATGTTTGTACAGTCTGAATCGTCTTGGAGGACAGACTGCCTAATAATCTGACAGTTACTTTATTTTCATGTTTTTATTTTATTTCATCGTTATTTAACCAGGTAGGCCAGTTGAGAACAAGTTCTCATTTACAACTGCGACCTGGCCAAGATAAAGCAAAGCAGTGCTACACAAACAACACAGAGTTACTCATGGAATAAACAAACATACAGTCAATAATACAATAGATCAAGTATATATACAATGTGTGCAAATGAGGTAGGATAAGGAAGGTAAGGCAATAAATAGGCCATAGTGGCGAAATAATTACAATTTAGCAATTAAACACTGGAGTGATAGATGTGCACAAGATGAGTGTGCAAGTAGAGATACTAGCGTGCAAAGGAGCAAAATAAATAACATTATGGGGATGAGATAGTTGGATGGGCTATTTACAGATGAGCTATGTACAGGTCCAGTGATCTGTGAGCTGCTCTGACAGCTTGTGCTTACAGTTAGTGAGGGAGATATGAGTCTCCAGCTTCAGTGATTTTTGCAATTCGTTCCAGTCATTGGCAGCAGAAAACTGGAAGGAAAGGTGGCCGAACGAGGAATTGGCTTTGGGGTGACCAGTGAAATATACCTGCTGGAGCGCATGCTACGGGTGGGTGCTGCTATGGTGACCAGTGTGCAGATAAGGCGGGGCTTTACCTAGCAATGACTTATAGATGACCTGGAGTCAGTGGGTTTGGCTACGAATATGATGCGAGTGCCAGCCAACGAGAGCATACAGGTCGCAGTGGTGGGTAGTATATGGGGCTTTGGTGACAAAACGGATGGCACTGTGATAGACTGCATCCGATTTGCTGAGTAGAGTGTTGGGGGCTATTTTGTAAATTACATTGTTGAAGTCGAGGATCGGTAGGATAGTCAGTTTTACGAGGGTATGTTTGGCAGCATGAGTAAAGGAGGCTTTGTTGTGAAATAGGAAGCCAATTCTAGATTTAATTTTGGATTGGAGTTGCTTAATGTGAGTCTGGAAGGAGAGTTTACAGTCTAACCAGACACCTAGGTATTTGTAGTTGTCCACATATTCTAAGTCAGAATGTGGGCAGCGATCGGTTGAAGAGCATACATTTAGTTTTACTTGCATTTAAGAGCAGTTGGAGGCCACGGAAGGAGAGTTGTATGGCATTGAAGCTCGTCTGGAGGTTTGTTAACACAGTGGCCAAAGAGGGGCCAGAAGTATATGGTGTTGTCTGCGTAGAGGTGGATCAGAGAATCACCACTTTAAAATAACAATGAACAAGAATTAAACGTCATCAGTGATATACGTATCCAGGGACAAGGCTTGCCAGACATTGGTCTAGGTTACTTGGGATCCACTGCCTGTAGGTGTGAGGCATAGACCAGGGTAGTGGGTACTGTCATGTGTTTTGATCCCCAGTTAGGAGCCTGTAGGTGTGAGGCATAGACCAGGGTAGTGGGTACTGTCATGTGTTTTGATCCCTAGTTAGGAGCCTGGTGGTGTGAGGCCTAGACCAGGGTAGTGGGTACTGTCATGTGTTTTGATCCCAAGTTAGGAGCCTGGTGGTGGTAGAAGGAGGGATCTGTGAGGAGGACAGGTGTGCCTGCTAGGGCAAATCAGGGTGGGAAACACGGAAAGTCGTGTGTGAGAATTAAAAGGAGTAGGCTTACTACCCGTGCATGGAGTCATTTTGCTTAGTAATGCTAAATGTTAAGTCATTCCAATTCTGTATACTGCCAGGTCACTTGTCTAAAGGCACAACCTGTTATTGGAGAGAGCAACAGACATATGTAAAAGTAGACAAGACTCATAGTGTGAATAAAGTAAATAACTCGATACACACTGTAGCACTTCTATGTTTAGAGTTCACATTCTAGCCCTCACAGTGAGAGACAGGAAACAGAACAGAAAGAGAAAGAGATGATGGTGGTTTGATTGTTGTAAAGGGGGTTTTACTTCTAAAAAAAATAGTCATGTAGTATGTACCTGCAAGCCTATATTTCCTCAAATGAAAAAAAACAAACATTTCCACTGACATTGTAGAAATGATTATGATTATGTTTTTTTCTCTCTCTTTCAGAATGGGCACCAACCCCCCCTGACATCAGCTTCATCTAGAGCAGAGGAAGGGGCATCAAGGGGAATAGGGGGGTCATTTACTGTAGAAATGGAGGAAGGACCATGTACAGTGGAGAGATGGATGAAATGGGAGTAGACATGAGTGTGAGAGGTCTAGATAAACTAGGTGGGTAGGTATTTATATATGAGGAAGAAGTGTATTGACAGACACACAGTTCATATACTCATATCAGCTGAGACCCATTAACTTATATATAGAGAGGGATGGAGTGTGGAGAGAGTATCCTGTGTGGGTCTGGGGAGCTGGATCTGGACCCTGACATTGTGAGTGAAGAGGCCGGGAAACTGTACTCAGAACTACAGGTAAACACACATCACATCCACCACTCAACTGCTTTCTGTCCTATCGCCCCTTTCCTGTCTCTCTATCTCCTAGCTGGCTTTTCATTCCTCGGTCTCTTCTCCATCACCACCCACACTCATCTGATGCTACCCCCCCATCCCTCTTTCCCTGCTACAGACAGTGATAGAGACCCATGGCGTAGGGGTTGTGGAGTCCCTGGTGCCCATCCTAGTATGGGTCCTGGAGGGTCTGGCCAGCTGCAGAGCCCAGCTCAGAGAGAGGGAGGAGGAGGCCGAAAGAGAGAAAGGAGAGCGAGATGCGCTATTGGAGAGATACCAGAGTGAGAAACTACTGAGGAGAGAGAGCCAGGAGGTGAGAGGGGATGGAAGTGCTTATGGTTTATCATTTTTTTTAAATGCAAATGTGATATGGGGTCAGGGTTTGGGTTCTATTCTTTTTCAACTCAGTCAATTCAGGGTGTTGATTAAAATTCATAAATAAAACGTTTCATATACAGTGCCTTGCGAAAGTATTCGGCCCCCTTGAACTTTGCGACCTTTTGCCACATTTCAGGCTTCAAACATAAAGATATAAAACTGTATTTTTTTGTGAAGAATCAACAACAAGTGGGACACAATCATGAAGTGGAACGACATTTATTGGATATTTCAAACTTTTTTAACAAATCAAAAACTGAAAAATTGGGCGTGCAAAATTATTCAGCCCCTTTACTTTCAGTGCAGCAAACTCTCTCCAGAAGTTCAGTGAGGATCTCTGAATGATCCAATGTTGACCTAAATGACTAATGATGATAAAGACAATCCACCTGTGTGTAATCAAGTCTCCGTATAAATGCACCTGCACTGTGATAGTCTCAGAGGTCCGTTAAAAGCGCAGAGAGCATCATGAAGAACAAGGAACACACCAGGCAGGTCCGAGATACTGTTGTGAAGAAGTTTAAAGCCGGATTTGGATACAAAAAGATTTCCCAAGCTTTAAACATCCCAAGGAGCACTGTGCAAGCGATAATATTGAAATGGAAGGAGTATCAGACCACTGCAAATCTACCAAGACCTGGCCGTCCCTTTAATCTTTCAGCTCATACAAGGAGAAGACTGATCAGAGATGCAGCCAAGAGGCCCATGATCACTCTGGATGAACTGCAGAGATCTACAGCTGAGGTGGGAGACTCTGTCCATAGGACAACAATCAGTCAGTCGTATATTGCACAAATCTGGCCATTATGGAAGAGTGGCAAGAAGAAAGCCATTTCTTAAAGATATCCATAAAAAGTGTCGTTTAAAGTTTGCCACAAGCCACCTGGGAGACACACCAAACATGTGGTAGAAGGTGCTCTGGTCAGATGAAACCAAAATTGAACTTTTTGGCAACAATGCAAAACGTTATGTTTGGCGTAAAAGCAACACAGCTGAACACACCATCCCCACTGTCAAACATGGTGCTGGCAGCATCATGGTTTGGGCCTGCTTTTCTTCAGCAGGGACAGGGAAGATGGTTAAAATTGATGGGAAGATGGATGGAGCCAAATACAGGACCATTCTGGAAGAAAACCTGATGGAGTCTGCAAAAGACCTGAGACTGGGACTGAGATTTGTCTTCCAACAAGACAATGATCCAAAACATAAAGCAAAATCTACAATGGAATGGTTCAAAAATAAACATATCCAGGTGTTAGAATGGCCAAGTCAAAGTCCAGACCTGAATCCAATCGAGAATCTGTGGAAAGAACTGAAAACTGCTGTTCACAAATGCTCTCCATCCAACCTCACTGAGCTCGAGCTGTTTTGCAAGGAGGAATGGGAAAAAATTTCAGTCTCTCGATGTGCAAAACTGATAGAAACATACCCCAAGCGACTTACAGCTGTAATCGCAGCAAAAGGTGGCGCTACAAAGTATTAACTTAAGGGGGCTGAATAATTTTGCACGCCCAATTTTTCAGTTTTTGATTTGTTAAAAAAGTTTGAAAT
Source organism: Oncorhynchus clarkii lewisi (assembly GCF_045791955.1). Lineage (NCBI taxonomy): Eukaryota > Metazoa > Chordata > Actinopteri > Salmoniformes > Salmonidae > Oncorhynchus > Oncorhynchus clarkii. The sequence goes on along the minus strand of NC_092149.1, from coordinate 15,547,593 downwards.
ATCCAATAAATGTCGTTTCACTTCATGATTGTGTCCCACTTGTTGTTGATTCTTCACAAAAAAATACAGTTTTATATCTTTATGTTTGAAGCCTGAAATGTGGCAAAAGGTCGCAAAGTTCAAGGGGGCCGAATACTTTCGCAAGGCACTGTAGTTTAATGAATTTTAATAAACTTTTGTTTTTTGCCTTTAGCGGTATCTGGAGTTGGATGACCAGATTGAGCAGGAGCGGAGGACGATGAGGGGAAGAGAGAAGGAGAGAGAGAGGAGGGAAAAAGAACTGGAGAAGAAGGCCAGAGAGCAGGCTGACCAATGTGAGTGTCTGACTGGGTCTGGGTGTCCATCGCTTCCTCCCTCTATCTCCCCCTTTATCTCTCAATTTCAATTCGAAGGGCTTTATAGGCATGGGAAACATATGTTAACATTGCCAAAGCAAGCGAAATAGATAATTAACAAAAGTGAAGTGAACAATCAGAAATGAGCAGTAAACAGTACACTCACAGCAGTTTCAAAAGAATAAAGACATTTCAAATGTTATATTATCACTATGTACAGTGTTGTAACAATCTCTATCTATTTCTCTCTCTCTTTATGCTTACCCTCTTCATGCCCGTGTAGATTATTTTACATTCACATCCTTCATTCCCATCTTTTGTGTTACAAACTGAGGATGTTTGATAAGACCATGGCAAGTAGGCTAGGGCAGAATCAGACTGGGACCCTGGTCATTGAGACACACTGTACTGTATGTGATGCTAATTGCTACTGTGTGTTGTTTCTGTGACAGTGGTGGCCTTGGAGGAGCAGAGGGCTGGACTGGGCAGAGAGTTGAACACACTGAAGCACACTCACAACAAGGTCAGACGACAGCATGTTTAGACTGACGAGGCTGTTTGGGACTCAACCTCTGTGTACTCTTCTCTCAGTAACAGCTGCTGTCCATCATTGTGGAAATGTATTTTATTATCCCTGCTGTCCTTCTTTTTCTATCTCCATTTTCACTTTCTCTCACTCTCTCTCAGTTGGTGCTCAGTTATAAGGATCTGCTGGAGAGGAAAAGGGATCTAGAGAGAGAGGGATCTCCACTAAGGTTAGCCACCGCTCAATTCAGTTAATATGACTACAACAACATGGAACGGTATGCAGTCTTTCCATTCTAAAGATATCTCTTTCACTGTGGTTCATTCATTTGATGGTTTCTGATTTTCACTGCGTTATGATGTTACAATTGTTCCCTGTCTGTCTTTAGTAACCATGTGCGCTCCAAGAATTCACAATCTACCCAGGGCCAGTCAGAATCCTGTGTTAGCGGGTCGGAGGTACGTTCTCTAGATTTGATAACCTCTGTACTGTCTTGTAGCAGTAGTATTTTTCTATGGAAGTTGTCCTTACTGACTCCTCCCCTTTTCAAGCTAACTGATCGAAGGCCAGAAACACCTCCTTGTTCTGTCCTGTTGGAAGAACCGGTAACCAAGGACGATAGGGTGATTGACATTGTCGTAAAGCCAGACAGAGATGCGTCCTTCATCAATGACATCATAAGCTCCACCCCTGAGCTGGCGAAGTTTCATGGCCTTATGAATGCCAGGTATGTCCTGTATGTGTGCACTTACAGTGCAAGATGAACTGTACTGACTTTATTGCATTACCAAGAAAGCTTTTATTTTACACATTCATAACAATAAACCAACTCAGCCACAACTAGTTAACTGTAAATCAGACTACTTCCCTTCACAGGTCTGTCATGGTTCAGAAAGACTCTTGATGGGACATCTCCCCAACACACATTTTACTGTTGGACAAACTGACACCTACTGCCCCCAACCTTTTCTCTGTTACCCATGTTCCCTAGCACCCCGGTCCGAGCAGACGCCAAAGAGCCATTCAGAGACAAGACCAGCATGGGGGAAGAAATTAAGGAGGTGGAGGAGAAGGAAGGAGAGAAGAAGGAGGAGGAGAAAAAAGAGGAAGGAGCAAAGCAGGAGAAGGAGGATGAGGAGGAGGATATGGATAGTCTGGAATGGGAGCTGAGGAACACGGAGTCTGTGTTCTCAGAGCTGTCTGAGCTGAGTCAGGAATACATAGAGAGTGTGGACCAGGGGGCCAGTGTCAGAGGTACGGCCATTAGGCAAGGGCACACCTACGCCCCCTGTTTGCAGTGAAACACTGCACTGGTTGTTCACATAAGATGAAATGTATGCCCTTTGCTCTCTTAACACATACAACCTAATTTTACAGCCAGAGGAAGGCTAGGGGGAAAGAGCTGAGGCAGATGGAGGGGGTATCTTAGGCAGTGCTGGGCAGTAGGCACAAGTTAGAGTGGCCTGAAGTGTCAATGTCATGAGAACTGGCATGAGCAATTAAAAGCTAGTTGTTCTGTAAAGGGTTGACTTAGGGTTACGGTATGGGTTAATGCTATTTGTGGTGAGAACTGTTTGTTTTTTCTTGTCTGTGCAGGCAGCACCGACCAGTTTGAGGAGATTCTTTCTCAGTATGAGGAACTGAAACACAACCAGTAAGTCCCCGTGTTTATCCCACCGTTATTATTACCCTACTATGTCTAGTCCTGTATGACTAACTGTGTGTGTAGGGGGCTTACCATTCACTATGCCTCTGTTTCATTTAGATACGTTGACAGAGTGCACATTGGGCCTGAAGTAAAACGGAGCACAACGGGTCCTTTGTTTACTGTATTTACTCACTTTTGCATTCTGTCATTCATTTTCTCTCTCACTCACTCTTACATTATCTACCTCTCCCAGTGAGTTAGTGAATGCTGCCCGGAAAGCACTGATCTCTCGTGTGGAGGAGCTGACCAATGAGAGGTCAGCTCTTAAGGTGGAGGTGACTTCCTGCCAGGAGACTGTCACCCGATTGGAGGGAAGAATGAAGGAGATGGAGGAGGAAACCAAGAGGTACCCAACTCTAGTGTCAGGTTGTTGATGGTTGGCAGAATGAGACGAAGGTACAAACAATACAAACAATATTTGTTAATGTGGTGTGATTCATTGATTGCGTGTGTTTCTGCTTTTATGTAGACTTCGGAAAGAACTGGAAGCAAATCAATCAGATGATGATGTAAGAGGGCTTTCTTTGTATTGTCTCTTTATATTCTGCTAATAGATTTGTTGTAACTTTTTTTTGTTTCTCTAATGGACTTGATGTACTCTAACTAGAATGTTAATCTGTTACCCATAGTCCTCTCTGCCCATATCGCTGCGTCGGTTCTCTCGTTCGGAGATGTCCCGTGTTGTCATGGAGAAGAACCAGTATAAGGAGCGTTTGTTTGAGCTGCAGGAGGCTGTGAGACGCAGTCAGACCATTCGGTAACCATGCCTGCCTGTCTCCCCCATAGAAGTAGACTGACAGGAGGTTTCATAGTCCTGTGGAGAAGGGAATAACTCAACTCTCCATCTCACATCCCTTCTTTTCAGGGCCACCCAAGAAGAGAGGATCACAGAGAGAGAGAGGACTAGTGTGTGGAGAAGGTGAGAGTGAGGGAGTGAAGAATCAGGAAGGAAAATATAACTTTTTAATTTGGCAATTATTGCAGTAAAGAAGTCCACAGATACTGTTAACCACTTTCTTCACTTTAAACCTTGAGCTGCTAACAGGCACACAACCACACATATTTGGCCTGGCTCTGACCCCTGACTTCACAACATTTAGCTCAATAGCTGTTCATATTTACCTGTGGCTACACAGTCTATAGCCCAAGCACATGACCAGAGTGCCTATGGGAAAGTTATGTGTAAGAGTTATTGTATTCCTGTGAGGTGGGCAGAGCTTCTGGTCAATTGCAGTCAAATTAACCATCTCTCTGTCCATTCAAGATTCAACCGTTTGTTTGGCCTGAACAAGAACCCCTTGGTTCCGTCTGCTGCTCTAGCGCTGACCCTGCCGACGTCCCCGTCCCTCACTCATTCACCAATGGGGTCTCCACGGCAATTGGCTGTCAGTACGACTCAGACAGTGTACGTTGATATGATGATAATGGGATTACATGTCTTTGGAGCTCTTTCCAACAGCTCAAAGTGCTTTACATTGTAAGGTTTGAAGTGAACTCACCTCATCTACTACCATAGGTTACATTAGTAACTATCATAAAGCAGCACATCTTTTTAAACCACTCTCTCACCTACTGCCCCCTCTTCCCCTCTGTTCTTCCTCTTCCCGCTTCCTCCCAGTGGTGCCTCCCCTGCTACAGCCCTGTCTCCGCGGGTCAGGAGGAGGGAGCTGTACAGAGACATCCGCTCCCATGTCTGGGGAACCCTGGGAAAACGCCAGGTTCATGGCTGGAGCATGCCGCTGTCTCACACACAGGTGAACATGCATACACACACATACAGTGCCTTCAGAAAGTATTCACACCCCTGGACTTTTACACATTTTGTTGAGTTACAAAGTGGGATTAAAATAGATTTAACTGTAATTTTTTGTCAACGATCTACAAACAATAATCTGTAAGTAATGTCAAAGTGGGAGAAATTATCATATTTGAAACATTTATGGAAAATAAAACACTAATCTATCTTGATTACGTAAATATTCAACCCCTGAGTCAATAGATGTTAGAATCACATTGGGCAGCGATTGCAGTGAGATTATAAATAGTATTTTTGGCTAAATCTCTAAGAGCTTTGCACACCTGGATTGTACAATATTTGCCCATTTATTATTCTTTTGAAACTTCTTCAAGCTCTGTCAAGTTGGTTGTTGATCATTCCTAGACAGACATTTTAAAGTTTTGGCTTATTTAAGTCATGTAGGTTATTGTGTTTTAGGTTATTGTCCTGCTGAAAGATGAATTTGTCTCCAAGTGTCTGTTGGAAAGCAGACTGAACCAGGTTTTCCTCTAGGATTTTTTTCTGTGCTTAGCTCTATTACATAAATGTTTTTATCCTTAAAAACTCCCTCGTCCTTGCAGATGACAAGCATACCCATAACATGATGCAGCCACCACCATGCTTGAAAATATGAAGAGTGGTACTCAGTTATGTGTTGTTTTGGATTTGCCCCAAAACATAATGCTTCGTATTCAGAACAAAACATTTCTTTGCCACAAAAAAATGTTATTTACCGCATGTTTTCCAGTATTACTTTAGTGCCTTATAGCAAACAGGATACATGTTTTGGACTATTTTTATTCTGTACAGGCTTCCTCATTTCTCTCTGTCATTTAGGCTAGTATTGTGGAGTAACTACAATTTTATCCTATCACAACCAGTAAATGTTTAAAATCACCATTGGCCCCTGAGCGGTTTCCTTCTTCTCCGGCGACTGAGTTAGGAAGGACGCCTGTATCTTTGTAGTGACTGGGTGTATTGATACACCATCCAAAGTGTAATGAGTAACTTCTCCATGCTCAGAGGGATGCTCAATGCCTGCTTTTTTTTTGTTGCATCAGTGCTTAAAATTCACAACTCTACTGAGGGACCTTCCAGATAACCTTATGTGTGGGGTACAGAGATGGAGTGGTCATTCAAAACAGGATGCACACTGAGTGAATCCATGCAAGTTATGTGACTTGTTAAGCCACACTTTTACTCCTGAACTTATTTAGGCTTGCCATACCAAAGGGGTTGAATACATATTAACTCAAGACATTTCAGCTTTAAAATGTTTTATTTATTTGTATAATTCCACTGTGACATGGGGTATTATGTGTAGATCAGTGACACACACTCTCAATTGAATCCAATTTAAATTCAGGCAGTAACACATCATAATGTGGAGAAAGTCAAGGGGTGTGAATACTTTCTAAAGACACTGTAGGTAAACACAATATTTACTTCAGAGGTGAAAATACTCACACAGACTGTGGAAGAAGACACAAACCTTAATCTGGTACATACAGTATATTGTGTGGGATTATTGCAGGATTCCTCAGAGCCGACCCCTGAGCCCAAAGATGTGCCTGTCCTAGTGCAGCTCAGACTGATGGACCAGAGAGATTCTACAGCCAAGGTAGGACATACTATTCAGAAACATGTCTACAGTCAGTGCTATGGTTTTTAACCCAGACAGTCTTTTCCCAGAAGACAGTCCATAACTTGTGTTTTCTCTCTGTAGCTAAACTGTGCTGTTGCTGTTACACCTGAGATCTCAGGCGAGACAACGGTAAGGTGGTCATTACTGTCAAATTACTAGTTCTAGTCACAGTAACTACCACTTGCAGTACCATCTAACCACCATTTTCAGACCATGTCATGCCAATGGTTTCCTCAATGCCAAATCGACCAACTACCAACTAGCACAAATCGACTAACTACCAACTGGCACTTCTTGTAGATCTGGGAGGTTTGATAGGTAGAATCAATAGGGTAGTAGCTCCATGTCCACTGACAGGCTAGATGGAACCATATTGTTTAGCATACTGTTTACACCCATCCAAACCGTTTAGGTCTACACACAAACACCTAGTGGGTAGGGGTTAGGGCAGTGTTTCCCCAGCTCGGTCCTGGGGACTCCAAGGGGTTTTGGTTTTTGCCCTAGCACCACATAGCTGATTCAAATGATCAACTCATCACTAAGCTTTGATTATATGAATCCGCTGTGCAGTGCTAGGGCAAAAAACAAAACGTGCACCCCTTGGAGTCTCCAGGACCGAGTTTGGGAAACACTGGGCTAGGGATTGATCTGTCATTTCTCAATAGTAGGCATCACTCCTCTCTCTTCCATCCACTCTGTCAGTGTGCAGTGTGGGTGGTCTCTGGTCCCGCCTCCAGTAGTGATGTCACAGTGATCAACCCTGCGCGGTCCAATACGGTGCTGGATCAGTTCAGCCTCCCGCCCACCTCGCCCGTCCTATGCATCTGTGCTGTGCCCCCTACTGGTCAGTGCTATCTATTACTCTCCGGGTAAAAGGTACCCTTAGGCACAGATCTAGGATCAGCTTACCAATTTTAGATTTCTGTAGACTTGTTAACCATAGCCACCATCATTTCCAAATCATCACTCAACTAGTTATTTCCATTAGCATTGCCAGTGTTTAAAGCATTGTTATCGCTTACTGTCTCTGTTCTGTTTCTGTGTCATCAGGTGACACCTCAGGAACTGTGTGGATTGGAACTCAGGAAGGAAGGTGAGGTGTGGAGATCAGAACCATGCTGTTCCATGATATGTTAAACAATTAACAGTTGCTCATTCTCCCTCTCCTCTCTTTTTCTCTTTCTTCCTCCATTCCCAGTGTATTGGTACACTCCGCGTCCACAGCTAGAAGGCGCTGTCTGCAGTCTATCTCTCTGTCTGAGGGTGTGCACTCTCTCACGTGAGTACTCCTGTACCCAGTCCGATATAGACCACAAGCCCCTACAGTTGGACACTTGGATGACTAGATCTGAAAGGATAATTGTGTACCAGTTTGAATATTGCATGTTTTGTCTTTGTTTACTTTCAACTCTAAACCTTTCAGGTATTCACAAGGTCATGTCATTGCTGGATTAGCCAATGGGACGCTTGCATTCTTCTCGCACAACCCAGGTAATTCCCCCTCTCAGGTTACTGTCAGGATTAGGTCAGGTTACTGTCAGGATCAGGTCAGGTTACTGTCAGGATCAGGTCAGGTTCCTGTCAGGATCAGGTCAGGCTACTGTCAGGATCAGGTCAGGTTACTCTCAGGCTATGGACAGGATCAGGTCAGGTTACTGTCAGTATCAGTTTCCTGTCAGGATCAGGTCAGGTTCCTGTCAGGATCAGGTCAGGCTACTGTCAGGATTAGATCAGGCGATCAGGCTACTGTCAGGATCAGGCCAGGCTACTGTCAGGATCAGGTCAGGTTACTCTCAGGCTATGGACAGGATCAGGTCAGGTTACTGTCAGTATCAGTTTCCTGTCAGGATCAGGTCAGAATACTGTCAGTATCAGTTTCCTGTCAGGATCAGGTCAGGCTACTGTCAGGATCAGGTCAGGCTACTGTCAGGTTACTGTCAGGATCAGATCAGGTCAGATTACTGTCAGGGTCAGGTTACTGTCAGGATCAGGTCAGGCTACTGTCAGGATCCAGTCAGGTTACTATCAGGCCATGGTCAGGATCAGGTTAGTTTACTGTTAGGATCAGATCAGACGACTGTCAGGATCAGGTCAGGGTACTGTCAGGATCAGGTCAGGTTACTGTCAGGCTATGGTCAGGATCAGGTTAGTTTACTGTCAGGATCAGGTCAGGTTACTGTCAGTATCAGGTTACTGTCAGGATCAGGTCAGGTTACTGTCAGGATCAGGTCAGGTTACTGTCATGATCAGGTTACTGTCAGGATCAAGTCAGGTTACTGTCAGGATCAAGTCAGGTTACTGTCAGGATCAGGTCAGGTTACTGTCAGGATCAGGTCAGGTTACTGTCAGGATCAGGTCAGGTTACTGTCAGGATCAGGTCAGGTTACTGTCAGGATCAGGTCAGGCTCCTGTCAGGATCAGGTCAGGATCAGGTCAGGCTCCTATCAGGTTAGGTTACTGTCAAGATCAGGTCAGGTTACTGTCAGGATCAGATCAGACTGCTGTCAGGATCAGGTTCCAGTCAAGCTACTGTCAGGTTCCAGTCAAGCTACTGTCAGGATCAGGTCAAGCTACTGTCAGGATCAGGTCAAGCTACTGTCAGGATCAGGTCAGGTTACTGTCAGTTTTCTGTCAGGATCAGATCAAGCTACTGTCAGGATCCAATCAGGTTTCTGTCCGGATCAGATCACTTTACTGCCAAGATCAGATCAGGCTACTCTCAGGATCAGGTCAGGCTACTGTCAGGATCAGGTCAGGCTACTGTCAGGATCAGGTCAGGCTACTGTCAGGATCAGGTCAGGTTACGGCCAGGTTCTTATCAGGATCAGGTTAGGCTCCTGTCAGGATCAGGTCAGGCTCCTGTCAGGATCAGGTCAAGCTACTGTCAGGATCAGGTCAGGTTACTGTCAGGTTCCTGTCAGAATCAGGTCAGGCTACTGTCAGGTTCCTGTCAGAATCAGGTCAGGCTACTGTCAGGATCAGGTCAGGATCAGATCAGGCTACTGTCAGTATTAGATCGCCCGATCAGGCTACTGTCAGGCTACTGTCAGGATCAGGTCAGGTCAGGATCAGGTCAGGCTATGGTCAGGGTCAAGTTAGGTTATTGTTAGGATCATGTCAAGTTCTGGCCAGGATCAGGTCAGGCTACTGTTAGGATTAGATCTGGTGATCAGGCTACTGTCAGGATCAGATCAGGCTACTGTCAGGATCAGATCAGGCTACTGTCAGAATCAGGTTAGGCTACTGTCAGGATCAGGTCAGGCTACTGTCAGGATCAGGTCAGGCTACTGTCAGGATCAGGTCAGGCTACTGTCAGGATCAGGTAAGGCTCCTGTCAGGATCAGGTCAGCCTCCTGTCAGGATCAGGTCAAGCTACTGTCAGGATCAGGTCAAGCTACTGTCAGGATCAGGTCAGGTTACTGTCAGGTTCCTGTCAGGATCAGGTCAGGGTACTGTCAGCATCAGGTCAGGCTACTGTCAGGATCAGGTCAGGATCAGATCAGGCTACTGTCAGGATTAGATCGGGAGATCAGGCTACTGTCAGGATCAGGTCAGGTCAGGCTATGGTCAGGCTATGATCAGGATCAGGTCAGGTTACTGTCAGGATCAGGTTACTGTCAGGATCAGATCAGATTCCTGTTAGGATCATGTCAGGCTACTGTCAGGATCCAGTCAAGTTCCGGCCAGGATCAGGTCAGGTTACTGTCAGGATCAGGTCAGGCTCCTGTCAGGATCAGGTCAGGCTCCTGTCAGGATCAGGTCAGGTTCCAGTCAGGCTCCTGTAAGGATCAGGTCAAGCTACTGTCAGGATCAGGTCAGGTTACTGTCAGTTTCCTGTCAGGATCAGGTCAGGCTACTGTCAGCATCAGGTCAGGCTACTGTCAGGATCCGATCAGATTTCTGTCCGGATCAAATCACTTTACTGTCAGGATCAGGTTACTGTCAGGATTAGGTCAGGATCAGATCAGGCTACTCTCAGGATCAGGCTACTGTCAGGATCAGTTCAGGCTACTGTCAGGATCAGGTCAAGCTACTGTCAGGATCAGGTCAGGTTACTGTCAGGTTCCTGTCAGGATCAGGTCAGGCTACTGTCAGGATCAGGTCAGGATCAGATCAGGCTACTGTCAGGATTAGATCGGGCGATCAGGCTACTGTCAGGATCAGGATCAGGTTACTGTCTGGATCAGGTTGCTGTCTGGATCAGGTTACTGTCAGGATCAGGTTACTGTCAGGATCAGGTTCCTGTCAGGATCAGATCAGATTCTTGTTAGGATCATGTCAGGCTACTGTCAGGATCCAGTCAGGTTACTGTCAGGATCCTGTCAGGTTACTGTCAGGATCCTGTCAGGTTACTGTCAGGATAAGGTCAGGTTACTGTCAGGATCAGGTCAGGTTACTGTCAGGATCAGGTCAGGTTACTGTCGGGATCAGGTCAGGTTACTGTCGGGATCAGGTCAGGTTACTGTCGGGATCAGGTCAGGTTACTGTCGGGATCAGGTCAGGTTACTGTCAGGATCAGGTCAGACTCCTGTCAGGATCAGATCAGGCTACTGTCAGGTTACTGTCAGGATAAGGTTACTGTCAGGATCAGATCAGGCTACTCTCAGGATCAGGCTACTGTCAGGATTAGATCAGGTGATCAGGCTATTGTCAGGATTAGGTCAGGCTACTGTCAGGATCAGGTTCCTGTCGTGATCAGGTCAGGTTCCAGTCAGGCTCCTGTCAGGATCAGGTCAAGCTACTGTCAGGCTATTGTCAGGATCAGATCAGGCTACTGTCAGGATTAGATCAGGTTTCTGTCAGAATCAGATCACTTTACTGTCAGGATCAAGTTACTGTCAGGATCAGATCAGGCTACTCTCAGGATCAGGCTACTGTCAGGAACAGGTCAGGCTACTGTCAGGATCAAGTCAGGTTCCTGTCAGGATCAGGTCAGGTTACGGCCAGGTTCTTATCAAGATCAGGTCATGCTCCTGTCAGGATCAGGTCATGCTCCTGTCAGGATCAGGTCAGGCTCCTGTCAGGATCAGGTCAGGCTCCTGTCAGGTTACTGTCAGGTTCAGGTCAGGCTACTGTCAGGAACAGGTCAGGAACATATCAGGCTACTGTCAGGATTAGGTCGGGTGATCAGGCTACTGTCAGGATCAGGTTACTGTCAGGATCAGGTTACTGTCAGGATCAGGTCAGGTTCCTGTTAGGATCAGGCCATTTTTCTGTCAGGATCAGGTTCCTGTCAGGAATCAGGTCAGGTTCCTGTTAGGATCAGGTCAGGTTCCTGTCAGGATCATTTCAGGTTCCAGTCAGGCTCCTGTCAGGATCAGCTCAAGCTACTGTCAGGATCAGGTCAGGTTACTGTCAGTTTCCTATCAGGATCAGGTCAGGCTATTGTCAGGATCAGATCAGGCTACTGTCAGGATCAGGTTACTGTCAGGATGAGGTCAGGATCAGATCAGGCTACTCTCAGGATCAGGATACTGTCAGGATCAGATCAGGCTACTGTCAGGATTAGATCAGGCGATCAGGCTACTGTCAGGATCAGGTCAGGCTACTTTCAGGATCAGATCAGGTTCCTGTTCGGATCACTTTACTGTCAGGATCAGGTTACTGTCAGGATGAGGTCAGGATCAGATCAGGCTACTCTCAGGAACAGGCTACTGTCAGGATTAGATCAGGCTGCTGTCATGATCAGGTCAGGCTACTTACTGTCAGGATCAGGTCAGCTTACTGTCAGGATCAGGTCAGGCTACTATCAGGATCAGTTCAGGATCCTGTCAGGCTACTGTCAGGATCAGGTCAGACTAGTGTCAGGTTCAGGTCAGGTCACTTTCAGGATCAGATCATGTTACTGTCTGGCTCCTGTCATGATCATATCAGGTTACTGTCAGGATCATATCAGATTACAGTCAGGATCATATCAGTGCATATGAAGGAAAGGAGGGAAGAAGTGGTACCATTTAAGTTTTAGATACAGTGGTTCTGGCTAGAAGGGATACAGTTTATTTCAGAATGGACCTTTCGTAGCAGGTTAGGACAACTTATGCAACAGGTTAAGAGAATTAGCGTAGCCGGTTAGGATGATTAGGTTAAGTTTAAGAAAAGGGTTAGGGTTAGCTAAAATTCAAAGAAATGACGTCAACTTGACATAAACTGTATTCCATCTATCCATAACCACATACAACCTGTGATTTGTAAGAGACTGATGACTGATAATCATCACTATATTTGACAGGTGGATGGGATCTCCAATCACATGAGGTTTTGCCTCTGGGATCAACTCCACTGCAGCCCATTCGCTGTTGCCTAGCGAAGGGTGCGTACTTATGGGTAGGATATTGGAATCGGGTTCATGTGGTCGATGTCGAGAATAGAAAAGTGGAGGTAAGAGTTTGACGAACCTGAAAATATTGTGTGTGTGAATTCAGAATGGTTTGCACATTGTATTATTTTGTCTATTTCCCACCTCTCTTTCAGCAAACTTTAACCGTCTCGGAGCGCAGTGAGCAGCAGGTGCGTTTCCTGTGTGCGGCAGGAAGTGGTGTGTGGACGTCCTGCCGGCTCGACCCTACACTTAGGCTTTTCGATTGGTCCACTGGCCGGCTCCTGCAGGATGTGGATCTGACCCCTCTGGTCACCAAAACACTGGGTAGGAGCAGGAACAGGATTCTCAGTTCATTAATCTGTTTATGTTTATATTGCTGATGTGAGCATGTAATGGCCCACATAGAAGTTAATGTACAACTTTGAATACATTTTCTTCAATTTTGCTTCAATCCTTACCTCCTCAACCCAAAAACGGAACCCACTCTGCTTGAATGGATAAGCTCCTGACTGTTGGTCTCTCTGTCTCTCTTCTCCAGGCCCTGCCTTCTTGTCTCTCTCCCCGCTGCAGATCTCCTCCCTCACCGTCATCTCTGGCCGGCTGTGGGTGGGAACAGGAAGTGGCGCCATCTTCTCCATCCCTGTGTCTCTCAGTGAGTACTAACCTCTGGCCCCCAGAGGTCAACAACAGAATCACCTGAAAGATAATGCCCTTACACTGGTCATATGTCAATTGTCTTCTTCTCTGCGTTCCATAGGTTCAGAGTCTGCCTCTATACCATACTGCTCTTTGGCGGCAGCACAACTGTGTTACCATGGACACCGCCAGGCTGTCAAGTTCATCATTGCTGCACCTGGTGAAAATCTCTTATCGTTGTTAATTCATTCACTGTTGTGTAACAATGCAGTTATTCTACAGTAGGTCTATTCAACTGGCCGCCCCTGGCCCTTTGATCAATTCTGAACATTAATCAATGATCTGCAAAAAAAATCCCCTCCAAAAGCTGACGTTCAAGGTCAAAATGACAAGCACTATAGTGGTTGTCTATAGTGTAGTTTCTAGTGTTTTTTGTGGTTTCTAGCGCCTATGTGGCATGTTGATTATTTTTTCTTCATATGAATTTGTCTCTAGTGTTTGAACGGTTTAAGCTACAACATATTATGACCCCATTCCTGAAAGCTACGACTCTCAGCAACACTACGTGCCTTCTGTTTCCCTCTCTGATGCTCACAAGGACTTGTTAGAAGGGAGTGGGATAAATAAATGCACCTTATGACTGTGAGAAATGAATTCAAAGCTTCCGTCCCACAGACTGGAATTTGGCATCACCTGATTTTACATATCTTTGTGTTCTTTATTAAGATGCTTAGTTTTCAGATTTTAAAATGACCTAATTACGTGTAAGAAGCTTTTACTAGTTAAAATAATGAGCGAGTTTTGTGACTTCCTTTTCAATGATGAGCCTCGACTCACGTTCGTTGAGCGCCCTCCACTTCTTTCCTAATTACTTTTAGCAACATTTAATTTGAAGAAAGTTGCTTTTTTGGTCATGTGCGTTGCTTTTTTTATACAGTTCTTCCGAAGATGAATTGCATGTGGAAAATGTCTGTCCCCCTTAAAATGAACCTTTCTACCTTTCTATCTGGCCCCAGTAGGAATGTAGTTGAATAGCCCTGTTCTACAGTATTAAATACTATGCAGTTATTGCATAGTTATTAGACAGTATTATATTGTGAGACTATGTAGTTATTACATAGTTATTAGACAGTATTATATTGTGATACTATGTAGTTATTACATAGTTATTAGACAGTATTATTGTGATACTATGCAGTTATTGCATAGTTATTAGTATTCTATATCTGTGTTCCCCAGGCTGTGTGACCAGCTCCTCTACAATAGGAGGCGGTGCTGTAACTCTAGTCTCTGCCTCTCAACTCATTCTCAGTGGAGGAGAGGGCTACATCAACTTCCGCATCGGTGAGTTGAGGACATCACGTGGTTGTCATTAGTGGTTGTCTGACTGACTCTGTCTCCCTCTTACCTTTCCCAGGCGACGACGCGAATGACGGTGCGCCCGAAGCTGCCCCGCTGCGATCAGACCGCAGTCACATGATCATCTGGCAGAGCCCCACCCCCTCCCTGCCCAGCGCCGCCCTTTGACCACACCCACATCTAGTCTAGAATGAGACAAGGAAGGATTAGACAGAGATGTCATACAAGAGACCAGGAAGTACAAATGGGAGCCATGTTTTAATGGGCTTCATTCACTAGGAGTTCCATTTGGATTTTTGTTCTAGAATCTTGGGATTAAATTAAGACATCGCAACTTAATCCTTCTTGTCTCATTCTGTTATTCAGTTGCTACCCTCATCCCCTTGACTAAACCTTTCACCTGGTTAACCCAGTCTCCTCTGTGTGCCTTAATGTGATTTGACAATCGTTGCTGTGAGATTGGTTATTGTACAATGTTTTGTGTTTTTTGTGAAACATGTTTCCTCATCATGGTAATCATATATGGGCAGCAGGTAGCCTAGCGGTTAAGAGCGTTGGGCCAGTACCTGAAAGATCACTGGTTTGAAAACCTGAGCTGACTAGGTCAAAAATCGGTCTGTGCACAAGAGCAAGGCGCTTAACCCTAATTACTCCTGTAAATCACTCTGGATAAGAGTGTGTGCTAAATGACTCAAATGTAAATATCATCATCACTGTAGCAAAGTATTTTACAGTAAGAGTCATCATCTCTGACTTTTGGTTGGTCAGTTAAGAATGGTTTGGGTTTGTTTTAACCACAAAACATGCACACTCAGTAGCATATCATTCCATGACGTTGGCACAAGGCATTATACCCTTGTTCAAACTCGTTTACATTGATACTGAGATGTAGCGTTGAAGCTGCTGGGTTCATAATAACTATTCTTGCATAAGACCCTGGCCTTCAGTTCCCATTGCATGCTGGGTAAATCTGCAGCGTAATTGCACTTTATTATCGTGTGTGTGTGTGTGTGTGTCTTAAATCTTTTGAAATGATTGGCTAATCCTCTTAAAGATCCCAGAGAAATGATCTTATGTCTGCTCGTTATGACTTTGTGAAACACACATGGTTTGTTAAAACAAAAAAAATTAAGTTTTCATTTGCAGAGCGATAAGGGAGTGGAAGTCTCAAAAGATACTTAAAGTATTTTATGCCAGTTTTGAAAGTGTGTTTGTGTGTGTGAATCATGTCTGAAAATGTTCATCATAACTGGACTCTATGCAAGATAATCTGTATCTACTTAAATCTATGAAAAATAAACTTTGGGAAATACTTTCATAAAAGATCTGTTTTCAAATCAATATAATGTAATACTTTTCATCCCAAATCTTCACAAATGACCTATGGTAGGTTATTTTATAGTTTTAATACAATTTTATAATTTAATACAAAAACCCTATTATGATTCAAAGAACCACAAAACATGGATTATTATGAATATAAAGACCAATTATTTACAGAGTCAAGCCTAAACAAACCAACCAAGTGAACTATGAATAGCCTCCATGCTTGATCGTTTAAAATCCTATTCAGACAGTCTGTACAATTCTGTTATCTACCGGAGGTGTTTCAGCAAAGGTCAAGTCACAATAAAAAGCAATGACCGACTGTTTTTACATCTTGCAATTGACACTAGTGAACTAGCAGTATGTAAGTCTCTTCCAACCGTGGAGGCGGTGGAACTTGGGTTAAAGAATGAGGGAGTTCTATAAAAAATCTCTTAAAAATGTAATCTTATTCCTGCCCCAGGTGAAGCGGGTTAGAGTTGATTACATTAGTTTTGGAAACGGGCTCCCTCCCGGTCGTGAGCCCAGTGCCCCGTTTTGGCCGACGGCGAAGTCAGCTCCTCAAAAAAAAGTGACAGGTTAACCACATGGAATAATGAGTAGGATTCTGGGTTTTTACATACACAAATGATTGCTTTTTGATAAAAAGGCTATCTGCCTTCAAACTAGTTTGAAAATGTGAAAATATGCTGCCTTGATGACAACATGAACGAACGGCACAGATTACTGTTTGATTTGAGAAGGGTGCTCCTCCCAACCCCTCTTTTGCCCGTTCACATCACGGGCCATAGCCTGGTTCATTTAATAGCACTCCCTCAATGCTAACAATACCGCTCCCAGACCCCCAGGCAGTTTGACTATCAGGGGCCAATAGTCTAATGGAGACAGTGAGGACCCTCCCCTACAACCACACCCTTCTCCTACGCCTGACCATGAAGCATCATGAGGGGCTACTGTGGCTCCTGGGGAGTCGTATCCTGCGGCTGAGGGAGCGGGCCAGCCGGTCCATGGCACCCATGGTTCCCCCTAGCTCCTTCCTGGAGGTCAGGCCCTCAAGGTTCCCGCTGTACCACATGACCCATCCTCCCAGGGACATGAGCATCAGTAGAGCCCCAGAGTACACCAGCAGGTCCCCAAAGTCCTGTCCCTTAATCTCTAATGGGGCAAAGACCCCCACCAGCAGAGCAGACACACCTAGCAGGTCCATCAGTATGGCAAACGCCAGGGCCAGCTTACAGTGGGACAGACCATCATAGTGCTGCGCCATGGTCACTCACCTGGGGGACAAAGAGGTGGGGGAGGTGAGGTGTGTGGCACATTGACAGACATACATCTTGTGCATTGACATTGCTCAGAGTAAAATCACAACAGTCACCTCTGGCAATGATAGGGAGTTCACTAGGCCTACTGGTCGAGTGGGAGGATATTGTATGAACATAAACATGACACCATGGCGTGTATGTTCTGTAGCTATTAAAGTACAGCTATGTATGAAATAATGTAACCATGGTCAAATAACTACAGTATGTTATTTAAATATTTACTGTGTCTGTGTATTTAGGCCTACACTTAAAAAAAAAAAACGTTTTATATAACATTGTAGGTTCCTACAATACTCTTCAATGTATCTTTATTCATAGGAAAAACAGGTGCCACACCTGAGCGCTATGATACTCCCAGCACAACCAAGACACTTTTGTGTTTCGATGCCCGTTAAAAAACGGATTTAAACACAGAAAAACACAACAGATTAATACTCACCTCATCACAGGTGCAAATGCGTTTTGATTAGTATCTTTTCAATGTTTATCTCTTAAAAATGTAAGTAGAATCCACTCAAACTGTATCCTTCCGGTTCTTCACTGGCAGGTAAAAACAGTGACTCATAAATGAATAATGTTACCTGACACCTCTCCACTCCCCCATCACCTGAACTTTTCTGCACTGACGAATATCATTGGTCCGGTGTCCTTTGGTAAGAGCAGCACTAAACGAAATCAAGAAAAACCTGTCAAACAATATTTTACTTTTCAATTATTTTCACACTGACATTTATTTTGGAATATGAAATATAATGTATATACTAAACAAAAATATAAATACAACATGCACAAATGTCAACGATTTTACTGAGTTACAGTTCATATAAGGAAATCAGTAAATTGAAATAATTGAATTAGTCTCTAATCATCTGAGACCAGCCACCCATTGGGGAGCCAGGCCCAGACGATCAAAATTAGTTTTTCCCCACATCAACTGTCCGTCCAGGTGGCTGGTCTCGGATGATCCTGCGGGTGAAGAAGCCAGATGTGGAGTTCCTGGATTGGCGTGGTTACATGTGGTCTGCGGTTGTGAGGAACGTTGGATGTACTGCCAAATTCTCTAAATACGAAGTTGGAGTCGGATTATGGTAGAGAAATTATAATTCAATTATCTGGCAACATCTCTGGTGGACATTCCTGCAGTTAGCATGCCAATTGCACGCTTGCTCAAAACTTGAAACATCTGTTGCATTGTGTTATGCGACAAAACTGCACATTTTAGAGTGGCCTGACTGTACAGCAGCGCCTTTTCGTTACAAACTACATTTTGGGAAATATTAGACTCTCCCTTAGGTAACCGGAAATGACGGCAAAGGACGTAAACAAGACTTGTAAAATAAACGCTAAATTGTTATTGTTCTAGCTAGGTACGAAAGCTGACAGAATGAACGGGATTTACATATGAAATACGGTGTTATAACGACTGAATAACGGTTCGTATATCATTGATTTGTGGAGAACTCCGCCAGAAAATAGTTTGTGCGTGTAAGAAGCAGTGAGCTTGCTACTAGTAAAATAGCTAGCTGCGGACTATCTAGCTAGCCTGTGTAAGATGAGTCCTTATGGCAATTTGATGTGTAGCTAGCTAACATGTCCATTGTTTATTATAACGCTACATCTTGCAAACTAGCATGTCAGCGACGAACATCGTGTATAATGTGCTAATATAACTTTCTAGTACGCTCGCAAGTGTAACGTTAGACAAAGGGGAATACAGCGATAATAAGTAGGTAATTTATTCTGCATCTCAGCTGAGAATTGCCATACAGTAACTAACTACTTGTAATTACATTTCTAGTGACATAATTGCATCCACGAATGATTAGTTAGCAAGCTGAAGGCAACACTTCGAAGTTATTACTAAACTGACTGCACACTTTTACATTTGCAACGAAACATCGTCAATGGGAATTGTTATCCATCATTGGATGTTGTGTGCCAAATGTAATGCATTAATAAACCTGTATTGTTTCTGTACAATGAAGGGTGCACGAGATGCAGGAGGGAAATATTAATGACGCTTTGCCTACCTCCAAGAACCACACAGGCTCCCACCCCATGCAGAGTAAGATTGTGAAACCTTCTAAAATCTGCATCATTGATATAGATGTGTATTAACCTCTTCATGACAAAGTGATAACAGTTATTTATCCATAATAATGCCTACTGTATATTTCTCCCTCTGTAGCTCCGAAGAATGAGGATGCCTATGAAATCTCCATTCCCTTTGAGGAGAACAACTTTGAGCAGCAAGGCTTCTTCAATCAGAATGAGCAGAGTTTTGAAGGTTCATATCAAAGCTTTTATTTCCTACTAGATCAGAACCCATACCATAGATGAATGTAGTTGAATGACCATCTGGAAGGACAGTCCAGTAAAACAACTCACCTAGTTTCTCCGGTGTGAATCAGTTAGTGATTAAGATTAATCCTGATATTCATTCCCTGACCCTTCCTGTGTGTGTTTCTCAGAGTCGCCCCCTCCCTCGGGTGCCCCCCCGCCAGGCAGCTCGTACCTGCTGATAACCAACCTGCGGACGCAGCTGCAGATCTCCCTGGAGAAGAACTCGTGGCTGCACAAACGCATCGATGACCTGGAGGAGGAGAGGGACTTCTTGCGTTGCCAGCTGGACCGCTTCATCTTCTCTACCAAGACCCAAGGCCATCAGAACCAGGGCCCCTGCGAGAGCCAGTACAGCAACGGTGAGAGAGGGGCATGGAGAGGTTTTGGGAAGGAGGCTGGACACAACCATGATGTAGAAAGATGTATTGTGATTAGAGAAGTTCTACCATGCTAACCACACCACCCATGTTGCGTGCACGAGCGTTGCTAAATAAATGTACACATGTTATTCAATAATTTCATCCCAACTGCTTGTGCGCCTCAACCAGCGTCTGCTTAGCCAGGCGCTAAAATAGAACTTGGTTCTATTTTAGACGCTTGATGTGCTGCAAGACCCGCCTCTCCCATCTCCTCATTGGTTTTTAGGAGCATATACCCATGTGGGTGATTGAAAGATGGAGGTCCACACCACCATTTGGTGGTGGTAATCTACTTTAAATATGGTTGCCAACCACCATATAAAACTCCACAAAAGAAGAAGAATGAACAAACAGCCCCTTTTTGTTTGTGGATTAATTATCGGAGTAGAGAACACATGATTTTGTATGACTCAATATGGGTAAAAATTATAGAAAGATCCAGCAAAAAAAAGGACCATATGCATTTCATGTAAAATAACATCCCAATGTTTATTTTCTAGGATAAATTATCTAGCAACAGCAAGCTAGCTAAATGTCCATGAATGTTTCATGTGTGTTTCAACCTGTCCCCAAATTAATATAGTTGGTCCACAGTTGGTTTGGTATTTTAACCTGTATGTCATGAACGCGTCTCGTGGGGATAGACAAAATCAGCAGGTAGACGCACGCACGCGTGGAGCCGGTTTGTCAGCATGTAAGACAACATATTTTTTACAGGCATAGATTTATTCTCGGGAACCGTTGTTTTTCCTCCTGCAGGCTATGACTCTAGACGTTTTGAATGGAAGCCGAGGAGAGAGGGGGAGCGGCCAGCTGGTAAGGATTGCTTTATGACCTCACTAGTCCCTTGTTGTTCATGATACATG
Organism: Oncorhynchus clarkii lewisi; assembly: GCF_045791955.1. NCBI lineage: Eukaryota > Metazoa > Chordata > Actinopteri > Salmoniformes > Salmonidae > Oncorhynchus > Oncorhynchus clarkii. The sequence continues at coordinate 15,527,012 of NC_092149.1, read as the reverse complement.
TATCTAGATTCAGAGCATATTCTATATATTCTCATCACCTCTCACCACTACTGGTCTCAGTTCACTGATCACTCTCATTGATCTTCTCTTTGTTAACCCTTTCAGAGCAGAAGTCCGAGTCACAGCGTTTCACATCTCGTCAGATATTCCAGCGAAGACCATCCCCCACTGCCATGGCCCCACCCAAAAACCACACTTCCAGCACGATAGCCAATCAGATGGCCGCGATGAGCTCCATGTTCAGCTCCGGGGCCTCCCAGAGCCTCTTGCAGGGGCACAGCAGTGGCAGTAGCAGCGCTATTAGAGCCACCATGAGTGACATGAATGCACACGGGAGCGTAGGGCCAGGTAATGGGATCCAGACTAGAGGTTGACATATGAACAGGACTCTTACAGGTGCCAAAGGATTCTGGCAGGAATGGGAGATTCCTCCCGAGTAAGTGCAGTGGTCTAAGGCCCTGCATCGCAGTGCTAGCTGTACCGCTAGAGATTCTGGGTTCGAGTCCAGGCTCTGTCGCAGCCGGCCGCGACCGGGAGACCCATGATTCGGCGCACAATTGGCTCAGCGTTGTCCGGGTTAGGGGAGGGTTTGGCCGGCAGGGATATCCTTGCTTATGTATATTTGAGAAATTCCATTTACTTTTGATACTTTTGATACTTAAGTATATTTAAACCCAATACTTTTAGACTTTTACTCAAGTAGTATTTTACTGGGTGACTTTCACTTTTACTTGAGTAATTTTCTTTACTTTTACACAAGTATGACAATCGGGTACTTTTTCCACCACTAATCAGGACAGTACAGGGGGAAAAATGGACAGTACCAGATGGGACAGGAATAAATGTTCACTTCCGTGACAATCTCTAATCCAAACTATGAGGACCTCTTGTCTAGCACCTCTAGTCTAGCACCTCTATCCGCTCTAGTCTAGCACCTCTACCACCTCTAGTCTAGCACCTCTAGTCTAGCATCTCTACCGCCTCTAGTCTATCACCTCTATCCGCTCTCTAGTCTAGCACCTCTACCACCTCTAGTCTAGCACCTCTAGTCTATCACCTCTATCAGCTCTAGTCTAGCACCTCTAGTCTAGCACCTCTACCACCTCTAGTCTATCACCACTAGTCTAGCACCTCTATCACCTCTAGTCTATCACCAATATCACCCCTATCAGCTCTAGTCTAGCACCTCCAGCACATCTACTCTAGCACCTCTATCACCTCTAGTCTAGTACCTCTATCAGCTCTAGTCTAGCGCCTCTGTCACCTCTAGTCTAGCACCTCTATCAGCTCTAGTCTATCACCTCTATCATCTCTAGTCTATCACCTCTGGTCTAGCACCCCTATCAGCTCTAGTCTAGCATCTCTATCACGCTCTAGTCTAGCACCTCTATCAGCACTAGTCTAGCACCTCTAGTGTAGCACCTAAATCACTTCTAGTCTAGCACCTCTATCACCTCTAGTCTAGCACCCCTAGTCTAGCACCTCTAGTCTATCACCAATATCACCCCTATCAACTCTAGTCTAGCATCTCCAGCACATCTACTCTAGCACCTCTGTCACCTCTAGTCTATCACCTCTATCAGCTATAGTCTAGCACCTCTATCAGCTCTAGTCTAGCACCTCTATCACTTCTAGTCTATCACCTCTAGTGTAGCACCTCTATCAGCTCTAGAATATCACCTCTGGTTTATCACCCCTAGTCTATCACCTCTAGTCTGGCACCTCTATCAGCTCTAGTCTAGTACCTCTATCAGCACTAGTCTAGCACCTCTATCAGCTCTAGAATGTCACCTCTGGTCTAGCACCTCTATCACCTCTAGTCTATCAGCTCTAGTCTAGCACCTCTAGTCTAGCAACTCTAGCACCTCTAGTCTAGCACCCATATCAGCTCTAGTTTAGCACCTCTATCACCTCTAGCACGTCTAGTCTATCACCTCTATCACCTCTAGTCTAGCACCTCTATCACCTCTAGTCTATCAGCGCTAGTCTAGCACCTCTATCATCTCTAATCTATCACTTCTAGTCTATCACCTCTAGTGAAGCACCTCTAGCACCTCTAGTCTAGCACCTCTATCAGCACTAGTCTATCACCTCTAGTGTAGCACCTCTTGCATCTCTAGTCTAGCACCTCTATCAGCACTAGTCTATCACCTCTAGCACGTCTAGTCTAGCACCCATATCAGCTCTAGTTTAGAAACTCTATCACCTCTAGCACGTCTAGTCTAGCCCCTCTATCAGCACTAGTCTAGAACCTCTAGTGTAGCAACTAAATCACCTCTAATCTAGCACCTCTATCAGCTCTAGTCTAGCACCTCTATCTCCTCTAGTCTACCAGCTCTAGTCTAGCACCTCTATCAGCTCTAGTCTAGCACCTTTATCTCCTTTAGTCTGTCAGCTCTAGTCTAGCACCTCTAGTCTAGCACCTCTAGTCTATCACCTCTAGCACCTCTATCTCCTCTAGTCTATCAGCTCTAGTCTAGCACCTCTGTCAGCTCTAGTCTAGCACCTCTATCTCCTCTAGTCTGTCAGCTCTAGTCTAGCACCTCTAGTCTAGCACCTCTAGTCTATAACCTCTAGCAACTCTATTACCTCTAGTCTAGCACCTCTATCACCTCTAGTCTATCAGCTCTAGTCTAGCACCTCTATCACCTCTATCAGCACCAGTCTTTCACCTCTAGTCTAGCAACTCTATCAGCTCTAGTCTAGCACCTCATGTCTATCACCTCTAATCTAGCTCCTCTGGTCTATCACCTCTATCAGCTCTAGTCTATCACCTCTATCAGCTATAGTCTAGCACCTCTTTCAGCTCTAGTCTATCACCTCTATCATCTCTAGTCTATCAGCTCTAGGCTAGCACCTCTATCACCTCTAGTCTAGCACCTCTGCCAGCTCTAGTCTATCAGCTCTAGTTTAGCACCTATTTCACCCCTGTCAGCTCTCGTCTAGCATCTCTATCACCTCTATCAGCACTACTCTAGCACCTCTAGTCTAGCACCTTTATCAGCTAGTCTAGAACCTCTGTCACCCCTATCAGCTCTAGTCTAGCACCTCTAGTCTATCACCTCTAGCACCTCTAGTCTAGCACACCTATCAGCTCTAGTCTAGCACCTCTACCAGCTCTAGTCTATCAGCTCTAGTCTAGCACCTCTTTCAGCTCTAGTCTAGCACCTCTTTCAGCTCTAGTCTAACACCTCTATCAGCTCTAGTCTAGCACCCCTATCACCTCTAGTCTATCAGCTCTAGTCTATCACCTCTCAGCTCTATTCTAGTACCTCTATCACCTCTAGTCTAGCACCTCTGCCAGCTCTAGTCTATCAGCTCTAGTTTAGCACCTATTTCACCCCTATCAGCTCTCGTGTAGCATCTCTATCACATCTATCAGCACTACTCTAGCACCTCTAGTCTAGCACCTTTATCAGCTCTAGTCAAGCACCTCTCATCTAGCACCTCTATCAGCTCTAGTCTAGCACCTCTATCAGCTCTTGTCTAGCACCTCTATCAGCACTAGTCTTTCACCTCTAGTCTAGCACCTATATCACCTCTAGTCTAGCACCTCTATCTCCTCTAGTCTGTCACCTCTAGTCTAGCACCTCTAGTCTATCACCTCTAGCAACTCTATTACCTCTAGTCTAGCACCTCTATCACCTCTAGTCTAGCACCTCTATCACCTCTAGTCTAGCACCTCTATCACCTCTAGTCTAGCATCTCTATCAGCTCTAGTCTAGCACCTCTATCACCTCTATCAGCACCAGTCTTTCACCTCTAGTCTAGCACCTCTATCAGCTCTAGTCTAGTACCTCTATCACCTCTATCAGCTCTAGTCTAGCACCTCATGTCTATCACCTCTAGTCTAGCACCTCTGGTCTATCACCTCTAGCAACTCTATTACCTCTAGTCTAGCACCTCTATCACCTCTAGTCTAGCACCTCTATCAGCTCTAGTCTAGCACCTCTATCGCCTCTAGTCTATCACCTCTATCAGCTATAGTCTAGCACCTCTTTCAGCTCTAGTCTATCACCTCTAGTCTATCACCTCTAGTGTAGCATCTCTATCACCTCTGGTCTAGCACCTCTATCACCTCTGGTCTAGCACCTCTATCACCTCTAGTCTATCAGCTCTAGTCTAGCACCTCTATCACCTCTATCAGCACCAGTCTTTCACCTCTAGTCTAGCAACTCTATCAGCTCTAGTCTAGCACCTCATGTCTATCACCTCTAGTCTAGCATCTCTAGCACCTCTATCAGCTCTAGTCTAGCACCTCTAGGCTAGCATCTCTATCAGCTCTAGGTTATCACCTCTATCACCCCTATAGCTCTAGTCTAGCACCTTTATCACCTCTTGTCTATCACCTCTAGTCTAGAACCTCTATCACCTCTATCAGCTCTAGTCTAGCACCTCATGTCTATCACCTCTAGTCTAGCACCTCTGGTCTATCACCTCTATCAGCTCTAGTCTATCACCTCTATCAGCTATAGTCTAGCACCTCTTTCAGCTCTAGTCTATCACCTCTATCATCTCTAGTCTATCAGCTCTAGGCTAGCACCTCTATCACCTCTAGAATATCACCTCTGGTCTAGCACCACTATCAGCTCTAGTCTATCACCTCTAGTCTAGAATCTCTAGCACCTCTATCAGCTCTAATCTAGCACCTCTAGGCTAGCATCTCTATCAGCTCTAGGTTATCACCTCCATCACCCCTATAGCTCTAGTCTAGCACCTCTATCAGCTCTAGGCTAGTACCTCTATCGCCTCTAGTCTATCAGCTCTGGTCTAGCATCTCTATCAGCTCTAGTCTAGCACCTCTAGTCTAGCACCCCTATCAGCTCTAGTCTAGCACCTCTATCAGCTCTAGTCTAGCACCCCTATCACCTCTTTCAGCACCAGTCTTTCATCTCTAGTCTAGAACCTCTATCACCTATATCAGCTCTAGTCTAGCACCCCTATCAGCTCTAGTCTAGCACCTCTAGTCTAGAACCTCTATCACCTCTAGCACCTCTAGTCTAGCACACCTATCAGCTCTAGTCTAGCACCTCTACCAGCTCTAGTCTATCAGCTCTAGTCTAGCACCTCTTTCAGCTCTAGTCTAGCACCTCTTTCAGCTCTAGTCTAACACCTCTATCAGCTCTAGTCTAGCACCCCTATCACCTCTAGTCTATCAGCTCTAGTCTATCACCTCTCAGCTCTATTCTAGTACCTCTATCACCTCTAGTCTAGCACCTCTGCCAGCTCTAGTCTATCAGCTCTAGTTTAGCACCTATTTCACCCCTGTCAGCTCTCGTCTAGCATCTCTATCACCTCTATCAGCACTACTCTAGCACCTCTAGTCTAGCACCTTTATCAGCTCTAGTCTAGCACCTCTATCAGCTCTAGTCTAGCACCTCTATCGCCTCTAGTCTATCACCTCTATCAGCTATAGTCTAGCACCTCTTTCAGCTCTAGTCTATCACCTCTAGTCTATCACCTCTAGTGTAGCATCTCTATCACCTCTGGTCTAGCACCTCTATCACCTCTGGTCTAGCACCTCTATCACCTCTAGTCTATCAGCTCTAGTCTAGCACCTCTATCACCTCTATCAGCACCAGTCTTTCACCTCTAGTCTAGCAACTCTATCAGCTCTAGTCTAGCACCTCATGTCTATCACCTCTAGTCTAGCATCTCTAGCACCTCTATCAGCTCTAGTCTAGCACCTCTAGGCTAGCATCTCTATCAGCTCTAGGTTATCACCTCTATCACCCCTATAGCTCTAGTCTAGCACCTTTATCACCTCTTGTCTATCACCTCTAGTCTAGAACCTCTATCACCTCTATCAGCTCTAGTCTAGCACCTCATGTCTATCACCTCTAGTCTAGCACCTCTGGTCTATCACCTCTATCAGCTCTAGTCTATCACCTCTATCAGCTATAGTCTAGCACCTCTTTCAGCTCTAGTCTATCACCTCTATCATCTCTAGTCTATCAGCTCTAGGCTAGCACCTCTATCACCTCTAGTCTAGCACCTCTGCCAGCTCTAGTCTATCAGCTCTAGTTTAGCACCTATTTCACCCCTGTCAGCTCTCGTCTAGCATCTCTATCACCTCTATCAGCACTACTCTAGCACCTCTAGTCTAGCACCTTTATCAGCTCTAGTCTAGCACCTCTATCAGCTCTAGTCTAGCACCTCTATCGCCTCTAGTCTATCACCTCTATCAGCTATAGTCTAGCACCTCTTTCAGCTCTAGTCTATCACCTCTAGTCTATCACCTCTAGTGTAGCATCTCTATCACCTCTGGTCTAGCACCTCTATCACCTCTGGTCTAGCACCTCTATCACCTCTAGTCTATCAGCTCTAGTCTAGCACCTCTATCACCTCTATCAGCACCAGTCTTTCACCTCTAGTCTAGCAACTCTATCAGCTCTAGTCTAGCACCTCATGTCTATCACCTCTAGTCTAGCATCTCTAGCACTATCAGCTCTAGTCTAGCACCTCTAGGCTAGCATCTCTATCAGCTCTAGGTTATCACCTCTATCACCCCTATAGCTCTAGTCTAGCACCTTTATCACCTCTTGTCTATCACCTCTAGTCTAGAACCTCTATCACCTCTATCAGCTCTAGTCTAGCACCTCATGTCTATCACCTCTAGTCTAGCACCTCTGGTCTATCACCTCTATCAGCTCTAGTCTATCACCTCTATCAGCTATAGTCTAGCACCTCTTTCAGCTCTAGTCTATCACCTCTATCATCTCTAGTCTATCAGCTCTAGGCTAGCACCTCTATCACCTCTAGTCTAGCACCTCTGCCAGCTCTAGTCTATCAGCTCTAGTTTAGCACCTATTTCACCCCTGTCAGCTCTCGTCTAGCATCTCTATCACCTCTATCAGCACTACTCTAGCACCTCTAGTCTAGCACCTTTATCAGCTCTAGTCTAGCACCTCTATCAGCTCTAGTCTAGCACCTCTATCGCCTCTAGTCTATCACCTCTATCAGCTATAGTCTAGCACCTCTTTCAGCTCTAGTCTATCACCTCTAGTCTATCACCTCTAGTGTAGCATCTCTATCACCTCTGGTCTAGCACCTCTATCACCTCTGGTCTAGCACCTCTATCACCTCTAGTCTATCAGCTCTAGTCTAGCACCTCTATCACCTCTATCAGCACCAGTCTTTCACCTCTAGTCTAGCAACTCTATCAGCTCTAGTCTAGCACCTCATGTCTATCACCTCTATTCTAGCATCTCTAGCACCTCTATCAGCACTAGTCTAGCACCTCTAGGCTAGCATCTCTATCAGCTCTAGGTTATCACCTCTATCACCCCTATAGCTCTAGTCTAGCACCTCTATCAGCTCTAGTCTATCACCTCTAGTCTAGAACCTCTATCACCTCTATCAGCTCTAGTCTAGCACCTCATGTCTATCACCTCTAATCTAGCTCCTCTGGTCTATCACCTCTATCAGCTCTAGTCTATCACCTCTATCAGCTATAGTCTAGCACCTCTTTCAGCTCTAGTCTATCACCTCTATCACCTCTAGTCTATCAGCTCTAGGCTAGCACCTCTATCACCTCTAGAATATCACCTCTGGTCTAGCACCACTATCAGCTCTAGTCTATCACCTCTAGTCTAGCATCTCTAGCACCTCTATCAGCTCTAGTCTAGCACCTCTAGGCTAGCATCTCTATCAGCTCTAGGTTATCACCTCTATCACCCCTATAGCTCTAGTCTAGCACCTCTATCAGCTCTAGGCTAGTACCTCTATCACCTCTAGTCTATCAGCTCTGGTCTAGCATCTCTATCAGCTCTAGTCTAGCACCTCTAGTCTAGCACCTCTATCAGCTCTAGTCTAGCACCTCTACCAGCTCTAGTCTAGCACCCCTATCACCTCTTTCAGCGCCAGTCTTTCACCTCTAGTCTAGCACCTCTAGTCTAGAACCTCTGTCACCTCTATCAGCTCTAGTCTAGCACCCCTATCAGCTCTAGTCTAGCACCTCTAGTCTATCACCTCTAGCACCTCTAGTCTAGCACACCTATCAGCTCTAGTCTAGCACCTCTACCAGCTCTAGTCTATCAGCTCTAGTCTAGCACCTCTTTCAGCTCTAGTCTAGCACCTCTTTCAGCTCTAGTCTAACACCTCTATCAGCTCTAGTCTAGCACCCCTATCACCTCTAGTCTATCAGCTCTAGTCTATCACCTCTCAGCTCTATTCTAGTACCTCTATCACCTCTAGTCTAGCACCTCTGCCAGCTCTAGTCTATCAGCTCTAGTTTAGCACCTATTTCACCCCTGTCAGCTCTCGTCTAGCATCTCTATCACCTCTATCAGCACTACTCTAGCACCTCTAGTCTAGCACCTTTATCAGCTCTAGTCTAGCACCTCTCATCTAGCACCACTATCAGCTCTAGTCTAGCACCTCTATCAGCTCTTGTCTAGCACCTCTATCAGCTCTTGTCTAGCACCTCTATCAGCACCAGTCTTTCACCTCTAGTCTAGCACCTTTATCAGCTCTAGTCTAGCACCTCTCATCTAGCATCTCTATCACCACTAGCCTAGCACCTCTATTACCTCTCGTCTAGCACCTCTAGTCTAGCACCTCTAGTCTAAAGTTGTTTTTTTTCAGGTCTTGTTTGTCTGTTCAGATTCCCTGTCCCTCCTGGGGGAGGCCGAGGAGTTCCTGGAGCAGGATGGCTACATGAACGAGGAGGAAATGATTTCAGGAGAGGAGGTGATGTCAGAGGGCATGAGCAGCGGTGGGCACCCAGGGATGAAGAGGAGGCGGGTCTTCCGATTCACCAGGGAGAGGCAGAGAGGTGAGGGACAATGGCAGCCATGTTACTCATGCCATGTTCCAATGCTTTGGAAATGCTTCTTTCCTTCCTTCCTCGAAGTAGGCCTAATCAATCCCCACTTCCCTCCATCTCCTCCCCCTCTAGTCAAAGACGCTGCAGGGGTTCTGTTTCGCTACAAGAAGATCCTGCTGACCTACCAGCGGCTGAAGAACATGTCTAAGGCCTTCCAGATCCACGGCGTAGACCGCAACACGGTGGCCTCCACCACGCCCATCGCTGAGATGCTGCTGGTGGCCCCGGAGAAGGTAGCGGAGGTGGGCGAGTTTGACCCGTCCAAGGAGAAGCTGCTGGATTACGCACGGCGCTGCTACGTTGCCCTAGACGAGGAGACGCTAAGCAGGGTGCAGGCCCTGAAGAAGAACAACCTGCTACTACCCATCTCCTACAGGTTCAGACACTGATGGGGGGAGGGACGCTGGGGCCAAGGGGACAAGGGGAATCTGGAGGCCAAGGGGATGAGGGGAATCTGGGGGCCAAGGGGATGAGGGGAATCTGGAGGCCAAGGGGATGAGGGGAATCTGGGGGCCAAGGGGATGAGGGGAATCTGGGGGCCAAGGGGATGAGGGGAATCTGGAGGCCAAGGGGATGAGGGGAATCTGGGGGCCAAGGGGATGAGGGGAATCTGGAGGCCAAGGGGATGAGGGGAATCTGGGGGCCAAGGGGATGAGGGGTGCTCTGGGGGGAGGAGGGCTTCATTTAGTCTTGGAGAAGAGCAGGGTGGGACTTTTGGAGAAGGTCATCACTCAACCATCTCCCTAAGATTCAGACATTTATGGAAAGTTAAGATTTGTGTATTGGAGCACTGGATATGTAGGGGAGGTTGTTGCCCATCCCATACACAGAATCTGTTTTCTATTCTTAACTATTTGTTCAGAATCCTTTTGAAGCTGAGGTAATGAACTATAGCATTCCTTATTTCTGACCAGAGTACTATTGAACTTTGTAGTACTTTATTTCAGTGCAATTTTGACACGTAGGGCCACATTTTGCTCATGCCAAAAATTGGTGCTATTGTCTGAAGAGGCCGTGCTACTCCCAAATACTTACATTAGCAGCATGAAGGTACAGTGACCAAATTGTAAATTTGTAGCATTCCAAACTGGCTCTTTATTTTCATCACACTTGAAATAAGTGCCATGCTGACTATTTGAGGTAATACGGTCTTTTCTGACAATCATCTATTTTGCGCTGTCAGAATTTCACCTTTTAGTGTCTTCATGTAAAAGTGGTGTCATATTCTGCACCCTCACAACAGCAATGTCAATACTATACATCTTTATTTACAGATAAATGTTTGTTGTTTGGATAACATTCTCTCATCTTTTTCCTAGCACTTCAAAAACAAGTGTATTATTTGTGCACTTAAATGATGACCTTATTTAGATATTTAAAAAAGCCCACACCCAGTGATTTTGGATCTGTCTCTCATTTCTCCAGGTTGAAAGGAGGAGAGGATTCTCTTAAAGAGAAGGAAACTCACGCGACCACAAACTGAACAAAGCAAAGAGTAGTTGCACACTCTATTGCTCAGATTCAATCCTTTAGTAGAATCATTCCAGTGTTCTGTCAGAAAGCTTCCAGGTTCTGAAACAAAGGAAGTTAGCTAGCTGACTGACCACTGGTGTTGTGTCTGCACCAGAACAACAGAATAAGCAGATATTCTTTGCTTTGGAAGAAGGATGGGGACAGTTTTGGGGACAGTTCTACTGTTGTACCACAAATACATCTTTTTTTTTTTGTTGCACCAGAATATATTCTGTCACTGTAAAGTGCCACTGTAGCATACAGTTGTGAGATGTGTCATTTGACTGAAGTGTGGTGTAGTATAACATCACGTACCCTTTGTACTGTGCTACGAAGATGAGTTTTTACTATAATAGTAGTACGATTTACTGTGCTATTTCACCATCAGTTGACATTTGTGCTTTCTTTTTTCAGTCCTATACTGCAATACTTTGTTTGCTTGGGAATAATTTATTACAATTAGATTGCATACTATTACGTTTCTCTTTTTTTGTGTTCCAGTAAGCTCAGTGATTTCCACAAAAGGGACAAAATACAAAATGTAGATTTTTATTTGAACATGTCTATGTAAATCAATATCAATCACCAGTTCCCCATTACAATTGCATGTGAAATTAACTCTTGTTGGTCAGTTATTTAGACAGAGCTGTTGTTGAACTCAATAATGATGTTAAAAAAACAATAGCAGTAGTATTGGCGATGGTGTAATATAGTGGTATATTGTGTGTGTGTTATACTGAAACTGGTACAAGGAATTGCTGAGACACCAGGTTGTCTGAGTGTGTGAAAGGGTACCTCTCACTTAAACTTCATGTCTTACTTATTCACAACACAAACTCTCCCAGGGACGGGTATCAGTGTGTACAACTGCTGAAATCATGTTATGTTCCAACACCTTTTATACGGGTCAGAGATGTCATTTTGACTTTAATAAGGAACCAATCATTTACTGAAAGGTAGCATACAACCTGTATAATTTAAGATACCGGTATCTGTGTGCAGCATTTCAAAAATGTTTAATATTGTATTTCTCTTCAAGAATAATGAGGAGTAGCCGGTAATTCAAAAACTGATAATGTTTGGTTGATTATACAAATTGTATGGACTGTAAAAATAGAAATGCCATTAAAGCATTTGATTTCTTAAAAAATCCTGATTTGACTTATGTTTCTCTCTGAGTGTGTGGAAAGGGAGATGCTAGAGGAAAAACATATGCAGTGGCCCTGGGTCAAACTCCTTTCTGTTGTAATCACAGATCTGAGAGGTTGTTTCTGAAATCAATAAAGGGAAATCTAGCTTTCACGTATCCAATGCCAAAATGTCCAATGTAATAACTTGTTTGGTGCTAGAGCAAAGAGAATATACTGTATTTACATGTTTTGCAGGTTGAATAACAGGCCCAAAGGGGGCGCTAAAAGTAAAAGGTGTATATCAACTTCCGGTGTCACGGGGTGCCTGGGAGACGAAACGCAAAAAGCGGGCATACCGGACATATTCCGTATTTTCTCATTGTATACATTTAATTGCAAAACATATATATTGGGACGATTTCAAACACCAACAGGACAGACGGCATAACATTGGATGTGCAATTGTACCAGCATATCCGTATTCACTCGATTTGCTAACTAGTTAGCATTAGCTCACTACCACGACTCCTTCAAGAACAGGCCCCAGCCTGGACTTTGCTTTAGCTATCTAACTAGCTAGCACAAGATAACGCGATTTCTTCGTCAATGTTATGGTCTTAGTGTAAACTAGAACCACATCTTTATAACTCACTTGGAGTTGTTCATGTTGATGTGTGGTTCATTTAGATATTTCTAAACCGCTGCATTGCCGTTGTGTATCTAGTTAGCATTTACTAAGTGTGTTGTGCACTTTTTTCGCTAGCGACCTCGTCCATTTTACAGTCACAACTAACTAGCTAGCTAGGGCTAGCAAATAAGAAACGGCGATGTCGGATTTCGACGAATTCGAGAGACAACTGTCTGAAAACAAACAAGGTAAGCTAGCTAGTTAATCACTTATGTTTTATAACCAGGTTCTAAACTAGTTAGCAATCAACATATCACAACACAAGAGCGCGGGCTGGCTAACTAGCTAGTAGGAACGTTGGCTGCTGGAGTCCACACTGTCGCAGCTGTCGTCCCAGGCACATTCGTGTGGCTATAACTAGCTATCCCATTGTTTAAAAGTAACGTTTTTTTGTCACTAACCGTCCCTGTTTTGAATCAGCTGACGTTTTCCAGCTCGGTATATGTTGAAGTTGTCAGTTAAAATATTAATCCATGAAAAATTAACATCTCTTGGCCATACAGTAGCTATATCCTATGAAAGTAAACACGTAACGGTGTCCATCCTCTTGCCCCCTGTACCATCTTCTCTCCTCCCCATCTCTATGGTCCTCTGTAGCTCAGTTGGTAGAGCATGGCGCTTGCAACGCCAGGATAGGGCGCTCGATTCCCGGGAACACCCGTACGTAAAATGTATGCAAGCATGACTGTAAGTCGCTTTGGATAAAAGCGTCTGCTTAATGCCATAACTATATTATTTTAACTCAACCGTTTTCTCTCCCCCTCTGTTTTTTTCTTCCTTCTTCCTATTGTTTCACCGTTCCTTCCCCTTTCTTTCCCTTCCTCCAGCGGAGAAGGACAAGGAGAACCGCCACCACCGTCGCTCCCCCTCTCGCAGCCGCAGCAGAGAGAGGAAGAGGAGGAGCAGAGACAAGGACAGACGCAGCAGGGATCGCCGTGGAGACAGCAAGGAGCGCAGACCGAGACGCAGGTAACTACAGCATTGTTTTACTGCACACTCTCAGGTGTGTAAGAGCCCTAGTTACGTGCAGGTACTACGTACTGGAGTAGGGCTATCTGCACACCTAATGAGTGAACAGTATAAGGACACTTGGAAAATAAGCAACCCAGGCAACACTGACTTTACCTGAAATAGAAAGCTCTCACAAGCATATTGATGCACAATATTATTCCTCTGTCTGAGGTAGCCCACCTATTGTCCTGACAGTGAGATGCAAGTTTGTGGAGGAAGACTCACATCTAACAGTGTTCACACACACATTGAATATTCTACACCTGGTCCCTGAAGTTGTTTTCGTGGAAAGAGCCATAGCGTACACTTACTAGTCCTCAGTGTTCTGTAGAAGATTCCAAATTGGTCCCTATCCCTAGGCCCTACTAGTAGATCTGAAAGGAGTGGATGTGGTGAGAGCTCCAGCAGAAGACCATATTACTTATGCCTATCCAATCCTTTAGCATCTATGTGACGTTCATTCAAACAGTGGCTTGGGGCTAATTTCCAATTGCACTCTAGCTCCACTTCCTGCATTGGAACTACCTGTGACCTGGGTTGGAGTGAAATGAAATGTGAACTCCTTCCAATGTCATTTCAGCTCACCATCCCAACAACAACCCCAAGAGATTGCTGTAAGGTAATACAGCAAACTAACACAGAGCTTGTTTCTGCATTATTACAATATCACTCCAGTCACTCTAGCAAGTGATCTCTCCTCTGATTGTGTACTATCCACTCATGTTTACGACAGCGTATTATATCCTGTGTATACCATTGTGTGGGAAGGTTTCGGTAAGGGGTTTCTATGGAGAGAGAGAACAATGAGGGCCAACTCTGTAATAATGGGTTAGATTTGTAGGGCTCTGTGACATCATCCACTGTAAATGTCATTTAAAAGTAGTATGTCATTTGAAATCACTTGTATTTGTAAAAGGTATAATAATTTATAACATGGATTCAGAAGTGTAAACCTGGTGTTTCTCATAGATGGGTTAAAGAGAAGCTGTAGGTTTCTCTAAAGGCCTGTTTCAAGTAATGACTTTTATTTGTCTTTTTATGTCATCTGTTTCCACCTGCGCTCCTCTGTTGGTCTTTCTATCCTCACTCCTCCTGTCCTATTTTCTCTCCATCAGTCGTTCCCCGCACCGTGAAACGAAGAAGAAGAACAAAGTGAAGAAGTACTGGGACGTCCCTCCTCCTGGCTTTGAACACATCAGTGTGATGCAGTACAAAGCCATGCAGGGTAAGAGAGGAGGCCTCACTTCCTTGTTCTCTCTCCACTCTATTTTTATCTACTCTATTCAACTCTTTGACCCTCGTTTGGCCTCTTATTTAACTGTGTTCTTACTAATACTGTCTTGTTCTGGAAGCTGTATGAATGTTGTTTTAAACATGTGACTTCTCCTCAAGCTGCGGGTCAGATCCCAGCCACGGCCCTGCTGCCCACCATGACCCCAGACGGCCTGGCCGTGACCCCCACTCCCGTCCCTGTGGTGGGAAGCCAGATGACCAGACAGGCCCGTCGGCTTTATGTGGGCAACATCCCCTTCGGCATCACAGAGGTCAGTTAGCTCCTGGATGGATGTAGGGACAGAGATCAGAGAGATGAGTAGGTAGAAGTTGATACAGGTTAACAGGGCTCTACAGTGCTGCCATTTAACTTGCGTATGTGACTAAATATGTAGCTGTGCAACCTGGAATTTTTATTTAGGAGGACCAGTGTGCCTAGAAAAATTAAGGATTCTAGCTTTTATTTCCTCATATGTTTCATTGTGCTCCTAAATTTCTTTGTTTGCGCCTACATTTTTGACGTGCTCCTCATAAAACAAGTTCTGCGTAGAGCCTTGACAGGTTAAGGATAGGGGCCGGGCCACCTGATTCTGTCAACTAGTATTTCAAGCTCAGGGGGATCAGAGAGTGCATAATAAATACTGTTGTTGGAGTGAGTCTTCCAGAGTATTGCCCCAATGTCTCTCCCTCTACCTGTGTAGGAGTCCATGATGGATTTCTTCAATGCTCAGATGCGTCTGGGTGGTCTCACTCAGGCTCCAGGGAACCCCGTCCTCGCTGTTCAGATCAACCAGGACAAGAACTTTGCCTTCCTCGAGGTGGGTCTCAACACCCACTTGACTATACTCAATACTGGAGAAGAAATGTGACCTTCCTCAATAGTCCAAAAGGGCCTCTTTTCCTTTTATCTGAGTTTTCTGAAATAATCTGACAGGAGAAAGTTAACCCTCTACCTTTCTAAAACCTGGTCTGTGTTTGTTGTCCCAAAGTTCCGCTCAGTGGATGAGACAACCCAGGCCATGGCGTTCGACGGCATCATCTTCCAGGGACAGAGTCTGAAGATCCGCCGTCCCCATGACTACCAGCCCCTGCCCGGCATGAGCGAGAACCCCAGCGTCTACGTGCCTGGTCTGTCCGCCTGTCTGTCTCTGTCTGAACGTCTGTGGCTGACTGCTTCACTCTCTATTTAGTCCATCTTTAAACCCTTCTTAGTCTGGCCTATTTCGTCTCTATTAGAGGTCGACCGATCATGATTTTTCAACGCCGATTACATTACAATCCATGCGCAGACTGTGTGGCAGGCTGACCACCTGTTACGTGAGTGCAGCAAGGAGCCACGGGAAGTTGCTAGCTAGCATTTAACCTGTCTTAAATAAAACAATCTTCAAATAATCACTAGTTAACTACACATGGTTGTTAATATTACTGGGTTAACTAGCTTCTGCGTTTCATATAATCAATGCGGTGCTTGTTCATTTATCATCGAATCACAGCCTACTTCGCCAAACGGGTGATGATTTAACAAAAGCGCATTTGCGGGGGAAAAACACAATTGTTGCACGAATGTACCTAACCACAAACATAAAAGCCTTTCTTAAAAATCAATACACAGAAGTATATATTTTTTAAACCTGCATATTTATCTAAAATAAATCCAGGGTAGCAGGCAATATTAACTAGGGAAATTGTGTCACTACTCTTGCGTTCATTGCACGCAGAGTCAGGGTATATGCAACAGTTTGGGCTGCCTGGGTCGTTGCGAACTAATTTACCAGAATTTTACATAATTATGACATAACATTGAATGTTGTGCAATGTAACAGCAATATTTAGATTTAGGGATGCCACCCGCTAGATAAAATACGGAACGGTTCCGTATTTCACTGAAAGAATAAATGTCTTGTTTTCAAAATTATATTTTCCGGATTTTACCATATTAATGACCATAGGCTTGTATTTCTGTGTTTATTATATTATAATTAAGTCTATGATTTGATATTTGATAGAGCAGTCTGACGGAGCGGTGGTAGGCAGCAGCAGGCTCGTAAGCATTCATTCAAACTTTACTGCGTTTGCCAGCAGCTTTTAGCAATGCTTGAAGCACAGCTCTGTTTATGACTTCAAGCCTCAACTCCTGAGATTAGGCTGGCAACACTAAAGTGCCTATTAGAACATCAAATAGTGAAAGGTATATGAAATACAAAATGGTATAGAGAGAAATAGTCAACGCCTCATAATTCCTATAATAACTACAATCTTAAACTTCTTAACTGGAAATATTGAAGAACACCAGCTTTCATATGTTCTGAGCAAGGAACTTAAACATGTTTCTTACATGGCACATATTGCACTTTTTCTTTCTTTTCCATCACTGTTTTAGCATTATTTAAACCAAATTGAGCAGTTTCATTATATATTTGAGACTAAATAGATTATATTTATGTATTATATTAAGTTAAAATAATTGTTAATTCAGTAGTTATAATTGTCATTACACATACACACACATATATATATATATATATACACACACGCATGCATGCATACATACATACATACATACATACATACATACATACATACATACATACATACACACACACACACAGTGGGGCAAAAAGTATTTATTCAGCCACCAATTGTGCAAGTTCTCTCACTTAAAAAGATGAAAGGCCTGTAATTTATCATAGGTACACTTCAACTATGACAGACGAAATTAGGAGAAAAAAATCCAGAAAATCACATTGTAGGATTTTTAATGAATTTATTTGCAAATTGTGGTGGAAAATAAGTATTTGGTCACCTACAAACAAGCAAGATTTCTGGCTCTCACAGACCTGTAACTTCTTCTTTAAGAGACTCCTCTGTCCTCCACTCGTTACCTGTATTAATGGCACCTGTTTGAACTTGTTATCAGTATAAAAGACACCTGTCCACAACCTCAAACAGTCACACTCCAAACTCCACTATGGCCAAGACCAAAGAGCTGTCAAAGGACACCAGAAACAAAATTGTAGACCTGCACCAGGCTGGGAAGACTAAATCTGCAATAGGTAAGCAGCTTGGTTTGAAGAAATCAACTGTGGGAGCAATTATTAGGAAATGGAAGACATACAAGACCACTGATAATCTCCCTCGATCTGGGGCTCCACGCAAGATCTCACCCCGTGGGGTCAAGATGATCACAAGAACGGTGAGCAAAAATCCCAGAACCACACGGGGGGACCTAGTGAATGACCTGCAGAGAGCTGGGACCAAAGTAACAAAGCCTACCATCAGTAACACACTACGCCACCAGGGACTCAAATCCTGCAGTGCCAGACGTGTCCCCCTGCTTAAGCCAGTACATGTCCAGGCCCGTCTGACGCTTGCTAGAGAGCATTTGTATGATCCAGATGGGAGAATGTCACATGGTCAGATGAAACCAAAATATAACTTTTTGGTAACTCAACTCGTTGTGTTTGGAGGACAAAGAACGCTGAGTTGCATTCAAAGAACACCATACCTACTGTGAAGCATGGGGGTGGAAACATTATGCTTTGGGCCTGTTTTTCTGCAAAGGGACCAGGACGACTGATCCGTGTAAAGGAAAGAATGAATGGGGCCATGTATCGTGAGATTTTGAGTGAAAACCTCCTTCCATCAGCAAGGGCATTTTATTTATTTTATTTTTATTTAACTAGGCAAGTCAGTTAAGAGCAAATTCTTATTTTCAATGACGGCCTAGGAACAGTGGGTTCAGGGGCAGAACGACAGATTTGTACCTTGTCAGCTCGGGGATTTGAACTTGTAACCTTCCGGTTACTAGTCCAACGCTCTAACCACTAGGCTACCCTGCCGCCGAAGATGAAATGTGGCTGGGTCTTTCAGCATGACAATGATCCCAAACACACCGCCCGGGCAACGAAGGAGTGGCTTCGTAAGAAGCATTTCAAGGTCCTGGAGTGGCCTATCCAGTCTCCAGATCTCAACCCCATAGAAAATCTTTGGAGGGAGTTGAAAGTCCGTGTTGCCCAGCAACAGCCCCAAAACATCACTGCTCTAGAGGATATCTGCATGGAGGAATGGGCGAAAATACCAGCAACAGTGTGTGAAAACCTTGTGAAGACTTACAGAAAACATTTGACCTCTGTCATTGCCAACAAAGGGTATATAAAAAAGTATTGAGAAACTTTTGTTATTGACCAAATACTTATTTTCCACCATAATTTGCAAATCAATTCATTAAAAATCCTACAATGTGATTTTCTGGAGATAAAAAAATCTCATTTTGTCTGTCATAGTTGAAGTGTACCTATGATGAAAATTACAGGCCTCATCTTTTTAAGTGGGAGAACTTGCACAATTGGTGGCTGACTAAATACTTTTTTGCCCCACTGTATATATACACACATGTGCCGATTAATCGGTCGACCTCTAGTCTCTGTAGGTTCAGACTGGATTTAGGCTGTTTATATCAATGTTTGGTTGACTTTAAATAACTTCTCTCTCCTTCTCTGTCTGTGTAGGCGTGGTGTCCACAGTGGTGCCTGACTCGGCCCACAAGCTGTTCATCGGGGGCCTGCCCAACTACCTGAATGATGACCAGGTCAGTGAGCTAACCATAAGCAGCTTAGCCTTCTAACCAGGTCACCTGGAGCCACATACTGGGGTGTGCTGGCTGCTCACCTCCCGTGACGTCCCAGTCTGGCCCAGTGAAAACCTCCTCTTTCCTCACATGCCTAGTCAATGCTGGACGCGGTTAGCAGTGTACTGAAGTAACACTGTTGATGGAAGCCAGACAGCTTGAAAGAGCTCCAATAGTCTGAGATGTTAAGTGTTCAACAATGTCTCCTCTCCTCGTCTGACTGTTCTCCCATTTCCCCTGTCCCTCCCATCGTTTCCCCTCTGATCTCTATGGTAATCTTTCCTCTCTGTGTTCTCCAGGTGAAGGAGCTCCTGACATCGTTTGGGCCTCTCAAGGCCTTTAACTTGGTCAAGGATAGTGCCACAGGTTTGTCTAAGGGTTATGCGTTCTGTGAGTATGTAGACGTCAACCTGAACGACCAGATCACCATGGAGAATCAGGTAGCTAACCACCCCCTTCATTTTTACTTCTTCACACACCATGTCATGGTTTTGGACTTGTTCCGGTTTAAAAATATCTTCACATTTTTAATTACTTGCATATCAATAAAAATGTAAATGTTATAAAAGGGGAACTATATTGCTCTTGAGATATTATTAAAATGTATTATGTGTTTCATATATACACGTTAGCCCCCACAGAAAGAGACACAACTCTTGACAAAATTATTTCATATGTTTACACTCCCAATATTTCAGGGTTCTCTGTTATGATTGAACTCAATTGCAGTAACAAAAAAAACGAAAATGACCGTCTGTAGAAAGGGAAAAATACTAAATTCTTTTTTTGGTTGGGTTCTTGAAAGGGGGAATTTCAATATATAATGTGTGGAAGTGCATAGACCCTGGGGGGTTTGTCCCTGCTGATGATTGACAGCTGTATTAAACTTGGAGATGCCCTGTTCCCACAGGCCATAGCAGGACTCAACGGCATGCAGCTGGGAGATAAAAAACTCCTGGTGCAGAGAGCCAGCGTGGGATCCAAGAACGCCACTCTGGTAAGACTGAGATCTGGGAAGGCTGGGAATATAGTGCTACAGTGGAGAGGGAAGTAGAAGGTAGAGTGAAGCTCTTGATCCAGGGAGCCATCAGGACATCTGAGAAAGATACACTTGGATAGAGGATCTTGTGCAGAGGGGGTAAGAGGATCTTGTGCAGAGGGGGTAAGAGGATCTTGTGCAGAGGGGGTAAGAGGATCTTGTGCGGAGGGGGTAAGAGGATCTTGTGCAGAGGGGGTAAGAGGATCTTGTGCAGAGGGGGTAAGAGGATCTTGTGCAGAGGGGGTAAGAGGATCTTGTGCAGAGGGGGTAAGAGGATCTTGTGCAGAGGGGGTAAGAGGATCTTGTGCAGAGGGGGTAAGAGGATCTTGTGCGGAGGGGGTAAGAGGATCTTGTGCAGAGGGGGTAAGAGGATCTTGTGCGGAGGGGGTGAGAGGATCTTGTGCGGAGGGGGTAAGAGGATCTTGTGCAGAGGGGGTAAGAGGATCTTGTGCAGAGGGGGTAAGAGGATCTTGTGCAGAGGGGGTAAGAGGATCTTGTGCGGAGGGGTAAGAGGATCTTGTGCAGAGGGGGTAAGAGGATCTTGTGCAGAGGGGGTAAGAGGATCTTGTGCAGAGGGGGTAAGAGGATCTTGTGCGGAGGGGGTAAGAGGATCTTGTGCAGAGGGGGTAAGAGGATCTTGTGCAGAGGGGGTAAGAGGATCTTGTGCAGAGGGGGTAAGAGGATCTTGTGCGGAGGGGGTAAGAGGATCTTGTGCAGAGGGGGTAAGAGGATCTTGTGCAGAGGGGGTAAGAGGATCTTGTGCGGAGGGGGTAAGAGGATCTTGTGCGGAGGGGGTAAGAGGATCTTGTGCGGAGGGGGTAAGAGGATCTTGTGCGGAGGGGGTGAGAGGATCTTGTGCGGGGGGGATGAGAGGATCTTGTGCGGGGGGGATGAGAGGATCTTGTGCGGGGGGGGGGGTGGGGGGGGGGGGGGGTGAGAGGATCTTGTGCGGAGGGGGTGAGAGGATCTTGTGCGGGGGGGGGTGAGAGGATCTTGTGCGGGGGGGGTGAGAGGATCTTGCGCAGGGGGGGTGAGAGGATCTTGCGGGGGGGGGTGGGGGGGGGGGGGTGAGAGGATCTTGCGCAGGGGGGCGGGGTGAGAGGATCTTGCGCAGGGGGGGGGGGGTGAGAGGATCTTGCGCAGGGGGGGGGGTGAGAGGATCTTGCGCAGGGGGGGGTGAGAGGATCTTGCGCAGGGGGGGGTGAGAGGATCTTGCGCGGGGGGGGGGGGGGGGTGAGAGGATCTTGCGCGGGGGGGGTGAGAGGGTCTTGCGCGGGGGGGGGGTGAGAGGGTCTTGCGCGGGGGGGGTGAGAGGGTCTTGCGCGGAGGGGGAGCATATGTTGTGCCCTTGGGGCGGCCTGTGCTGTGTCTGTTCTACTTTTCCAATCCCTCACTGCATGTTCTGTATCCACCGACACTCCTTCTCCAACCCTCCCCTCTCCCCTCCAGACAAGTATAAACCAGACCCCGGTGACGCTGCAGGTGCCGGGCCTGATGAACAGCTCAATGACCCAGATGGCTGGCCTGCCCACAGAGGTGCTGTGTCTGATGAATATGGTGGCTGTGGAGGAGCTGGTGGATGAAGAGGAATATGAGGAGATCGTGGAGGATGTGAGGGACGAGTGCAGCAAGTACGGCCAGGTCAAGAGCATCGAGATCCCCAGACCTGTGGATGGGCTGGAGGTCCCTGGCACTGGCAAGGTGAGAGAGAGAAGCTTCTGTCTGTCTTCAGCTTTATGACTATGTCTTTTTGAATGATCTCCATTGAACCTCCTTACATTTCCTCTCTGTCCTATAGATCTTTGTGGAGTTCATGTCAGTGTTTGACTCCCAGAAGGCCATGCAGGGTCTGACGGGCAGGAAGTTTGCTAACCGGGTGGTGGTGACCAAATACTGCGACCCTGATGCCTACCACCGCCGAGACTTCTGGTAGAGGATGACGACAGACGAGGATAGTGAGGGGGGATGGATTGTCATATTTCAAATCGACCCCTAACCCCATACCGCCTAGGCACTTGTTTTGACCTGAAAAGGTGTGAGCGACATAATGTTTCACCTAGTCCATCAGAAGGCCAGGTGGAGTTCAGAGAAGTACCCGGGGGTAGGGGCTGGGGATCCATTTGCTATTGGGCAAAAGAGAAGGGAGAGATGAAGGGTTTGTATTCTGATGAAAACCGGGGGGGGGGTTCAAAGATTTTTGTGAATTGTGTGTAGTAACAGGACAGGGGTAAATGATTTTTTTTTTAAAAATACTTTGTGAGAAAGAGATGGGTCATTCTGGGGGGGTCTTGCCACACCTTATGGTTTGTATTTAAATGGAGGGAGCCTGTTTTAAGTACTTTAGGAAGGTGTAGAGAGGGGGAAGTGGACTGGTCTACTCTATAAGAGTGGTGGATAGATGGATGGAGAGGAGTATTCATCATTTCATATGGGGAGAGGGAGTTGGTGACATTTTTTATTTGGCCCACCAATGTAGATAACATGATCAGTTTCTTGTTGTGAAAAAGGGGAAGGAAAGCTGGAAAACTATTGACAGGATAGCATGGAAAACTATTGACAGGATAGCATGGAAAACTATTGACAGGATAGCATGGAAAACTATTGACAGGATAGGATGGAAAGCTATTGACAGGATAGGATGGAAAGCTATTGACAGGATAGGATGGAAAGCTATTGACAGGATAGGATGGAAAGCTATTGACAGGATAGGATGGAAAGCTATTGACAGGATAGGATGGAAAGCTATTGACAGGATAGGATGGAAAGCTATTGACAGGAATGGCCTCGTTTTGCGATTTTTATTTCTCAGATTTGGACCTTTAGATTTCCTTGTTTCTTTTCTTCCATGTACATCAGACTAAGCCCCTCTCCCTCTCCCTGTGTGTGTAGCGAGAGGGGGAGAAGCTGTAACTACACATAACCAACTCCAATGTCATATTGGACTAATTTATCTGAATGTCAGCTGTTGTGGTTTATACTGTCACACCTTGTATTGTCACCAGGGCCGACGTTTGAGTACCATACGTTTTTATTACTGTCTGTGTCTTTGACGTTTTTTTTTGTTTTTGGATTGAAACCTTTCATCTAGTGTGAATTTATCCATCGCCATTGTTAGCAGGCAAAATAATTCTGTCCCTACACCCTACCCTTACCCATAAGAGAGACTGGGAGAGGGGGAAGGCAGACTTTTGAAGTTTTGAATTGTGAGTGTTAAATATTGGATTGGTGTTGAGTAGGGCTCGATCTGATTCTGATTAAAAGCCTTGCTATTTTTCATGTCACATTCAAGATAAAAATATATGGAGTACTCATTCATGTCTGTGCTTAGCAAGTTTGTCAATACATGGAGTCATTTCATGCTTTGGTATTTTCAGTTAACAATGATTTAAGATTGTAGTCAGTATTGAAGTTGTATTTCTTTGTCTGGAATGAGCTTCTTTTGTTTTGCTTCCTGTTTCAAACCTACCTATAGAATATTGGACTGCTCATACAGAAATCTCTTTGGCCCAGGTAGTGTTTGTAACTTCTCACCTCAGCAGACAAAATAAAGGTATAAAGACTAATACCACTGTTTCCTGTTCTACTGCCCACAAATAAAATGCACTATTTACTTTGACCAAGTTATCAGGCTTTTAGTAACCATAGAAGTCAGGTAGTATTGTGTGATTGTACACCTCTTCTGTTAAGTAATGGGTTTGTTGTCACAAAGGGTGAGATGGAGATGTTAAACAGATGGTTTTTTAACTGAAGGGGGGTGCAGTCTTTTGGACAGGTTCTCAAGTGTTCTATTGGACTGTTCAACAATGTTCATACTCATCAAAAGGTTGTCCCCTCAACTGTATATATGGTCTCACTTCTTCCTCATCTCCCTCAACCTTTGTCATTACGACTCCAAGGACCACTGGTTATGCTATGGGGTTGAGAGGGAGTTCCCATGATGCTTTGTGTTCAGACCTAGAGTTGGGCAGTACCAGTGAAATGTGACTTCCTCCCTTTCTAAAATTAGCTTTTTAAATGTTACCATGTCATTTAATTTGAGCTTTTTGGGGGGGGAAATGTGATTTCTTAAGTGAATTAATGGAATAAAAAATGGCTAAAACCACATGTAGTTTATAACAAGTGTGGATCTTTTATTGAACCTTTTATCTAACTAGGCGAGTCAGTTAAGAACAAATTCTTATTTACAATGACGGCCAAACCCTAACCACACTGGGCCAGTTGTGCACCACCCTATGGGATTACGAATCACAATTGGCTGTGATACAGCCTGGAATTGAACCAAGGTCTGTAGTGATGCCTCTAGCACTGATATGTAGCCTTAGACCACTTTGCCACTTGGGAGGCCACTTAACTTCTGATTATACACACTGAAAAGCAGGAGTTGACTAAAAGTGCAATTAGACTTGGCTTGTATGTTTACGTTTGAGTCATTTAACCACGACTTCCAGTAGTGAGTGCATACATTTTCATACTGGTCCACCGCGGGAATCAAACCCACAACCCTGGCATTGTAAGTGCCATGCTCTACCAACTGAGCCACACAGGACTGAGTTTGACTGTTTCTCCATTGAAATGTCAAGGTGACTGGTTCAGAACCACAGTACACATAAACCTGAGCTGACTGGTCAGCAGTATTCATGGGTAGAGGCTTGCCTAAGTGGCATGAAAACAGGTTGACACTGCAGCATTCAGTACTCCCTCTATACTCACCTGGGGCTTATTCAGGAGGGAACAGCTACAGAAGTGTATAGCGCAGCACAGACATGACACTCGTGGGAGTAATGAACCGTGTCTCTACATCCCATGTCTGTCTGCGCCGTTGCACTCCACTGAGGAAGGCCAGCAATATGGTGCAATCCCTCCAGACCAGGCAGGTAGATGTTGCCAGAAAGCACAGAATCTAAGATCAGTTTACCCACCCCAATCCCAAGAGGGAAAACAAGACTGTCCTTGGATCAGTGTAAATGAACAACTTCATCCTACTCCAATGGGAATCAGTATAGAGACTCAGGGACGATCTCAATTGCATACTCCTCGTGTCCTCTCTCCTCGTCTCCTCCTCAAAACCCATTGGATGAGAAAGCCAGAAGTCCTGCCCCTCTGACCTTCTCCTCCAATGAGTTTTGAGAAGGAGACAAGGAGAGAGGACATGAGGAGTATGCAACCATAGGAGCCCAGCCCAGGCAGGTCTGATGCTGCAGTTGTATATCCATGCACTGCTGCCCTCTAGTGGGAAGTCTACACCACACCTCCCACTGATCAGCATTCAGAAAGATAGAACGCTGCAGTGGCTAGGGAGAGAGCTACTCTAAACACTACATCAAGGGATAGATGCTGTGTGCCTGTGTGTGCCTGTGTGTGTACGTGTGTGTGAAAGCAGAGCACAATTTGTAAATGCATAGGTTTAAGGTTCAGATTTCTCTTGTCATGTAGATCAAACAAACATTTAGTGTTTTTTCTCTTCTATGCAGTCCTTAGTTCAACTATAGAATATCTTATAGATGACATCATGCAGTGTGTGTGTGTTCCGTTGTGTGTGTGCGCGAGCTCGCGCGCGTTTTGGTGTGCGTGCTTACATGAATGTTTGCGTGTGCATGAGAGTGTGTGTGTGTGTGTGTGTGTGTGTGTGTGTGTGTGTGTGTGTGTGTGTGTGTGTGTGTGTGTGTGTGTGTGAGCACACATCACTCCGGTGGTGACAGAAGAACTTTGAGTGATGTGTATATGAGAGCCTGAGGTTGATCACTTCAGCACACCATGTATTATAAAAGACCTGAGATTACCACTGTCTTCCTATCAGACCATATGAGGGAGGAGAGGTAAAGCCGTACACCCAGGACAGAGGCACAGTGCCAGAGTCCAGTCTACAGCAACTAGAAAAATGTTACGAAATAAAGCACACAGGTATAATTGTATTTTGACAGGAAAGCTAATTTGCATAGGCAAGATGAAATAATGTAGGCCACCTTTTATGATTGATACCACATTAATTCAATGCATCTATATGTCAAATCTGACAGCCCCCCTTCCCTCATGTCTTGCGTGTTTCTGGACCCTTGCCCACACACCCAGGGTGCTAGGAAAATGAATCCAGTTGAATGGATGTTTGGCTATTCATCAAGCCCATATGCCCACCATATTGTCCACTTTCTGAAAATAATCATCACCTACAGAACAAGCGTGTTGTTATGCTGCAATCCCAGGAACTGGTGAGGAACTGAGATGAGTGGTGACTGGGGGAGGGGTATTCCTGTCAGCCCCGTACCTCATTCGTTGAGTTCCCCGTGACTCTCTGCCACTCGATCTCTCTCTCCCTCTGCCTCAATTAGCTTTCTCGCTCAGTGTCGCTACTCTCACTCTCTCTCTCTCGCTCTTTCTCGCTCTCCCTCGCCCTACCTTCCTCCCTCTATGTTTATATCTCTTTCTCTAAGTCTGTCTCGTTCTCTCTCTCTCTCTCTGCCACGTGTCATGTGTAACCCAAACTGTGAGCAGTACAGCAGAGCAGGAGCTGGATCATGTGGAGAACATCCATGAGACCAGGCTGGACCTGTCTCTACACTCTGCTTCCTTAAAGGGAGGTTATGTACTATAGACCACTGACTGGGCTTCTGATTGTGCTATTCTGATAGTGATTACGGTTCTAATTTTCTTTAGAACGTTGAATGGGATTCTACTCTGCTTTAGAACAACGACTACAGGAAAGCAAACTGTATGAAATGTAGTTGTACCTTGACTGCTCTTGTCGTCTCTTTCTCCAACACACTGCCTTTTTCTACAACCTTCTTTTCCCACAACTTTCCACCACTTCTTTTCCTCTGTAGTTCTCTCTTTCCAAGTGTGTTTCTGTCTGTCATTCAGTCAGTTGCAGTTTGTCTCTCTCTGTCTTTCTTTCCTTCTGTCTTTCTCCCCTAATCCCTCTCTGTCTGCTCTGACTCTCTCTCTCTCTCTCTCTGTCTCTCTCTCTGTCTGCTCTGACTCTCTCTCTCTATATTCTCTGTCTGCTCTGACTCTCTCTTTCTCGCTCTCTCTCTCTCTCTCTCTTTCTCTCTCTCTCTCTGACTGCTCTGTGTGCTCTGACTCTCTCTGTCTGCTCTGACTCTCTCTCTGTCTGCTCTGACTCTCTCTCTCTCTGTGTGTCTGCTCTGACTCTCTCTCTCTGTCTGCTCTATCTGCTCTGACTCTTTCTCTCTCTCTGTCTGCTCTGTCTGTTCTGACTCTCCCTGTCTGCTCTTTCTGCTCCGACTCTCTCTCTCTGTCTGCTCTGTCTGCTCTGTCTGTTCTGTTCTGACTCTCTCTCTCTCTGTCTGCTCTGACTATCTCTCTCTCTCTCTCTGTCTGCTCTGACTTGCTCTCTATGAATGCTCTGACTCTCTCTCTGTCTGCTCTGACTCTCTCTCTCGCTCTCTGTCTACTCTGTCTGCTCTGTCTTCTCTGTTTGCTCTGACTCTCTCTCTCTCTCTCTCTCTCCCTCCCCCAGTCTGCTCTGTCTGCTCTGGCTCTCTCTCTGTCCTGTCTGACTGCTCTGACTCTCTCTCTCTCTTCTCTGTCTGCTCTGACTGATCTGACTCTCTCTGTCTTCTCTGTCTGCTCTGACTCTCTCTCTCTCTCTGTCTTCTCTATTTGCTCTGACTCTCTCTCTCTCTCAGTCTGCTCTGTCTGCTCTGACTCTCTCTCTGTCTGCTCTGTCTGCTCTGGCACTCTCTCTCTGTCTGCCCTATCTGTTCTGACTCTCTCTCTCTCTCTACCTGTCTGCTCTGTCTGCTCTGTCTGCTCTGACTCTCTCTCTCTCTGTCTGTCTTCTCTGTCTGCTCTGACTCTCTCTCTCTCTGTCTTCTCTGTCTGCTCTGACTCTTTCTCTCTCTGTCTGCTCTATCTGCTCTGACTCTCTCTCTCTCTCTACCTGTCTGCTCTGTCTGCTCTGACTCTCTCTCTCTCTGTCTGTCTGTTCTGTCTGCTCTGACTCTCTCTCTCTCTCTCTCTCTCTCTCTTTCTGTCTGCTCTGACTCTCTCTGTCTGCTCTGTCTGCTCTGACTCTCTCTCTGTCTGATCTGCCTGCTATTACTCTCTCTCTCTGTCTGCTCTGACTCTCTCTCTCTGTCTTCTCTATCTGCTTTGACTCTCTCTCTCTCTCTCTCTCTCTCTCTCTCTCTCTCTCTCTCTCTCTCTCTCTCTCTCTCTCTCTCTCAATTCAATTCAATTCAATTCAATTCAAGGGCTTTATTTGCATGGGAAACATGTGTTAACATTGCCAAAGCAAGTGAGGTAGACAACATACAAAGTGAATATATAAAGTGAAAAACAACAAAAATTTACAGTAAACATTACACATACAGAAGTTTCAAAACAATAAAGACATTACAAATGTCATATTATATATATACAGTGTTTTAACAATGTACAAATGGTTAAAGGACACAAGATAAAATAAATAAGCATAAATATGGGTTGTATTTACAATGGTGTTTGTTCTTCACTGGTTGCCCTTTTCTCGTGGGAACAGGTCACAAATCTTGCTGCTGTGATGGCACACTGTGGAATTTCACCCAGTAGATATGGGAGTTTTTCAAAATTGGGTTTGTTTTCGAATTCTTTGTGGATCTGTGTAATCTGAGGGAAATATGTCTCTCTAATATGGTCATACATTGGGCAGGAGGTTAGGAAGTGCAGCTCAGTTTCCACCTCATTTTGTGGGCAGTGAGCACATAGCCTGTCTTCTCTTGAGAGCCATGTCTGCCTACGGCGGCCTTTCTCAATAGCAAGGCTATGCTCACTGAGTCTGTACATAGTCAAAGCTTTCCTTAATTTTGGGTCAGTCACAGTGGTCAGGTATTCTGCCGCTGTGTACTCTCTGTGTAGGGCCAAATAGCATTCTAGTTTGCTCTGTTTTTTTGTTAATTCTTTCCAATGTGTCAAGTAATTATCTTTTTGTTTTCTCATGATTTGGTTGGGTCTAATTGTGCTGTTGTCCTGGGGCTCTGTAGGGTGTGTTTGTGTTTGTGAACAGAGCCCCAGGACCAGCTTGCTTAGGGGACTATTCTCCAGGTTCATCTCTCTGTAGGTGATGGCTTTGTTATGGAAGGTTTGGGAATCGCTTCCTTTTAGGTGGTTGTAGAAATTAACGTCTCTTTTCTGGATTTTGATAATTAGTGGGTATCGGCCTAATCTGCTCTGCATGCAGTATTTGCTGTTCTACGTTGTACACGGAGGATATTTTTGCAGAATTCTGCGTGCAGAGTCTCAATTTGGTGTTTGTCCCATTTTGTGAAGTCTTGGTTGGTGAGCGGACCCCAGACCTCACAACCATAAAGGGCAATGGGCTCTATGACTGATTCAAGTATTTTTAGCCAAATCCTAATTGGTATGTTGAAATGTATGTTCCTTTTGATGGCATAGAATGCCCTTCTTGCCTTGTCTCTCAGATCGTTCACAGCTTTGTGGAAGTTACCTGTGGCGCTGATGTTTAGGCCAAGGTATGTATAGTTTTTTGTGTGCTCTAGGGCAACAGTGTCTAGATGGAATTTGTATTTGTGGTCCTGGTGACTGGACCTTTTTTGGAACACCATTATTTTGGTTTTACTGAGATTTACTGTCAGAGCCCAGGTCTGACAGAATCTGTGCATAAGATCTAGGTGCTGCTGTAGGCCCTCCTTGGTTGGTGACAGAAGCACCAGATCATCAGCAAACAGCAGACATTTGACTTTGGATTCTAGCAGGGGGAGTCCGGGTGCTGCAGACTTTTCTAGTGCCCGCGCCAATTCGTTGATATGTATGTTGAAGAGGGTGGGGCTTAGGCTGCATCCCTGTCTAACCCCACGACCCTGTGTGAAGAAATGTGTGTGTTTTTTGCCAATTTTAACCGTACACTTGTTGTTTGTGTACATGGATTTTATAATGTCGTATGTTTTACCCCCAACACCACTTTCCATCAGTTTGTATAGCAGACCCTCATGCCAAATTGAGTCGAAGGCTTTTTTGATATCAACAAAGCATGAGAAGACTTTGCCTTTGTTTTTGGTTTGTTTGGTTGTCAATTAGGGTGTGCAGGGTGAATACATGGTCTGTTGTACGGTAATTTGGTAAAAAGCCGATTTGACATTTGCTCAGTACATTGTTTTCATTGAGGAAATGTACGAGTCTGCTGTTAATGATAATGCAGAGAATTTTCCCAAGGTTACTGTTGACACATATTCCACGGTAGTTATTGGGGTCAAATTTGTCTCCACTTTTGTGGATTGGGGTGATCAGTCCTTGGTTCCAAATATTGGGGAAGATGCCAGAGCTAAGTATGATGTTAAAGAGTTTTAGTATAGCCAATTGGAATTTGTTGTCTGTATATTTGATCATTTCATTGAGGATACCATCAACACCACAGGCCTTTTTGGGTTGGAGGGTTTTTATTTTGTCCTGTAACTCATTCAATGTAATTGGAGAATCCAGTGGGTTCTGGTCGTCTTTAATAGTTGATTCTAAGATCTGTATTTGATCATGTATATGTTTTTGCTCTTTATTCTTTGTTATAGAGCCAAAAAGATTGGAGAAGTGGTTTACCCATACATCTCCATTTTGGATAGATAATTCTTCGTGTTGTTGTTTGTTTAGTGTTTTCCAATTTTCCCAGAAGTGGTTAGAGTCTATGGATTTTTCAATTGCATTGAGCTGATTTCTGACATGCTGTTCCTTCTTTTTCCGTAGTGTATTTCTGTATGGTTTTAGTGATTCACCATAGTGACTCTCTCTTTTTTCTGTCTGCTCTATCTGCTCTGACTCTCTCTCTCTCTCTCTCTCTCTCCCTGTCTGCACTGACTATCTGTCTGCTCTGACTCTCTCTCTCTCTGTCTGTTCTGCCCGCTATTACTCCCTCTGTCTGCTCTGACTCTCTCTCTCTTTCTCTGTCTGCTCTATCTGCTCTGACTCTCTCTCTCTCTCTCTCTCCCTGTCTGCACTGTCTGCTCTGACTCTCTCCCCCTCTCTGCCTGCTCTGACTCTCTCTCTCTCTCTCTCTCTCTCTCTCTCTCTCTCTCTGTCTGCTCTCTCTGCTCTGACTCTCTCTCTCTCTGTCTGCTCTGACCCTCTCTCTCTCTCTGTCTTCTCTGTCTGCTCTGACTCTCTCTCTCTGGCTGCTCTGTCTGCTCTTTCTGCTCTGACTCTCTCTCTCTCTCTCTCTCTCTCTCTCTCTCTCTCTCTCTCACACTCTCTGTCTGCTCTGTCTGCTCTGTCTGCTCTGACTCTCTCTCTCTCTCTGTGTCTGTCTGCTCTGTCTGCTCTGACTCTCTCGTTCTTCTCTCCTCTCTCTCCCTTCCTCTCCTCTCGTTCCCCCTCTCTTTCTCTCCTCTCTTCTCTCTCTCTCTCTCTCTCTCTCTCTCTCTCTCTCTCTCTCTCTCTCTCTCTCTCTCTCTCTCTCTCTCTCTGTCTGCTCTATCTGCTCTGACTCTCTCGTTCTCCTCTCCTCTCCCTCCCTCCCTCTCCTCTCTCTCCCCCTCTCTTCCTCTCCTCTCTTTTTTTCTCTCTCTCTCTGATTAACAGTGTGTTATGGATTGCTGTGAAGTGCTACCCTGGCCTCCACTCATATAAACAGTACAGAGGCCCCTCCTTTGCCACCACTTAATGCCATTAACAGCTGGCTTTCTTAAATAGACAAAGAGACACACAAGCACAAACAAACGCACACATAGACACACACAATGTTTTTACCCACACAAACGCTGCCTGTCATCATGGCAGAAAACAAAACCATAAAGATTTTCAACAAAGGTAGAGTTGAGTTTGAATATGGACCCGGATACACACAAACACACATTCTGAGGGTCAGAGGCCAGTAGACACAGTTAATCAACAACAGAACCAACCTACCCAGCGCTCCCTCTCCTCTTACTCTCTCTTTCCATATCCTTTACTCACCCCACCCCCTTAACACACACTGACTATCTCTCTCTTCTGCCTCTCTCTTTCTTTAGCCCCATTTATACCTGGTTTTAACAACATGCATACTCTGTCCTGATCTGGTCCACATTCTGATTGTGCCCACATTTTTAGACAGGTGTAGACGATTAAAAGACGGATTGTGATCAGATCTTTCTGACCACCCCCGGAGGTAATCAAGCATGCATTGTGTCTGGGTGTCTTGTGTGTAGACAGATCTGGACAGAGAAACAATTGAAATCATAATTTTCCCACCTTCTAAAATCATTGACAGGTGGCACCATTGAATTATGACATCAATATGTGTGTCTTACAATAAATACATAAATATTATTGTAAAAGAATAGCACTCAGTTAATTTGCATACAGGGAGTGACCAGGAAATCTGGAAATGTGGGTACAATCAGAATGTAAACAATCAGGACAAAGGACCCATGTTAGCACCAGGTATAAACGGGTCTCTCTCTCTCTCTCTTCCTTTCTCTCTCTCTCCCTCCCCTCTCCCTCTCCAACACTCCCAACTTTCTCCCCTCTATTAAGTTCCAAGCTTCTTTCAATCTGAAGTGAACAACATATTCCAAACAGGTCAGACTTACTTTTCTCCTTGTTGTTATTGGTGCTGGGCTTTAGATCGGGCTTATAGCTGCATGTTGTGCTGGTTGCCGTAGTGGTGGTTAAGTAGGAGAGAGTGTTGCTGATTTTCACAGATGTCTTTTTTCCTAACATGTGTGAGCAGTTAGAGCCTGCCGTTTTAGTTCTACTGCTCAACAAGTAAATGGACAGATCCTTTTGAAATGAAACATTTCTGCAGTCGATCTTAGTTTTGACACGATTAGGTTTGATCTGATTCGTAAAACAGTTTGCTGTGTTATTTTGACCATGATTAGGAAATCACGGACATTGCACAGCAAAAAGTGACATCTAAGCAACTTAAATATGTTATCTAGTGATAATTCACTTCAAACGAGTGTTTCTTGTCTTACTAAGCTAACATGTCTAACGTCATTGGCAGATATTTGGCCTCTTTTAACCTAAAAAAAGGCTAAATACAAGTCATTTATCTTATTTTAATATATTTATTTTATTTATTTGAACATATTTCAAGATATTTAATTCTCATTAAAATAAGCAAAATTATCTGGCAATGACGTTAGATAATTTAGTTGTTTTTTTAAAGAACGTAAGTGACTAATCACTCAATATAACATATCTAGGCTTGCTTAGATGGCACTTTTTGCAGTGCGTGATGTAATGGGATATCTATCCATGTGAGGTGTGTGTAATTCTACAGCTCCTAATTCAACTGTCAGCAGTTGCTCTTGTTATTTTCCATTAGGTTCAGTGCTATGCCTTATGCTATAGATATAAGCTATAGGTTACTTCATGTGCAAGAGAAGTTTCAGTCTAGCCATTGGAAATACATATCTCTGATAGTGTATACCATTAAATAATCTTTATTTTGGTTCTGTGGGACATTCCATGATGCTCTTTGACAGACAGAAAATGATTCCTTCCACTGTGGTTGCCAGATATGTCAGAAGGACGTCCCAGTGCAACATTTAAAAAAGGGCAGACAGTTCTCAGTCGTTTGACTTTGGTTTGGAGCTATAGACTGATAGCAGAGTACACACCTAATGGATTACTACACAGCAATGGAGGCTGGTGGGAGGAGCTATGGACTGATAGCAGAGTACACACCTAATGGATTACTACACAGCAATGGGGGCTGGTGGGAGGAGCTATAGACTGATAGCAGAGTACATACCTAATGGATTACTACACAGCAATGGAGGCTGGTTGGGAGGAGCTATAGACTGATAGCAGAGTACACACCTAATGGATTACTACACAGCAATGGAGGCTGGTGGGAGGAGCTATGGACTGATAGCAGAGTACACACCTAATGGATTACTACACAGTAGTGGATGCTGGTGGGAGGAGCTATAGACTGATAGCAGAGTACACACCTAATGGATTACTACACAGCAGTGGAGACTGGAGGGAGGAGCTATAGACTGATAGCAGAGTACACATCTAATGGATTACTACACAGCAATGGGGGCTGGTGGGAGGAGCTATAGACTGATAGCAGAGTACACACCTAATGGATTACTACACAGCAATGGGGGCTGGTGGGAGGAGTTATAGACTGATAGCAGAGTACATACCTAATGGATTACTACACAGCAATGGAGGCTGGTTGGGAGGAGCTATAGACTGATAGCAGAGTACACACCTAATGGATTACTAAACAGCAATGGAGGCTGGTGGGAGGAGCTATAGACGGATAGCAGAGTACACACCTAATGGATTACTACACAGCAATGGAGGCTGGTTGGGAGGAGCTATAGACTGATAGCAGAGTACACACCTAATGGATTACTACACATCAATGGAGGCTGGTGGGAGGAGCTATAGACGGATAGCAGAGTACACACCTAATGGATTACTACACAGCAATGGAGGCTGGTGGGAGGAGCTATAGACTGATAGCAGAGTACACACCTATTGGATTACTACACAGCAATGGAGGCTGGTGGGAGGAGCTATAGACTGATAGCAGAGTACACACCTAATGGATTACTACACAGCAATGG
Source organism: Oncorhynchus clarkii lewisi (assembly GCF_045791955.1). Classification (NCBI taxonomy): domain Eukaryota; kingdom Metazoa; phylum Chordata; class Actinopteri; order Salmoniformes; family Salmonidae; genus Oncorhynchus; species Oncorhynchus clarkii. The sequence continues at coordinate 15,492,393 of NC_092149.1, read as the reverse complement.
AGGCTGGTGGGAGGAGCTATAGAGGGACGGGCTCATTGTAATGGCTGGAATGGAATTCATGGAACGGTATCAAATATATGGAAATCACGTTTGACTCCGTTCCTTTTATTCCATTCCAGCCATCCTATAGCTCCTCCCACCAGCCTCCACTGCCACACAGCCTATCCCCACTTCTTCCCCATATTTCTATCACATTTAGATGGTCATTCAATGGACGCTTTCATCCAAAGCAAATCACAAACTCCCATGTTTACACTGAACTGCTGTCTCCTATCCTATCCTATTGCCCCAACTCAACCCTTGTCCCTAACCCCTCAGGCACTTGTGTAGATGTTAGTGGATTGTATGTATAAACAAAATATACCAACGTACCCTCCTATAGTCTAGGAGGACTTTGCATCAGTTTTACTGTGTGCCTAAAGAGTAGGGGCAATGGGTTGATTTAGGATTGCAGTTTGATAGTAGAGAAGATACTTAATGGATCAAGTATTTATATTTTCTTTTCACCTGCTGTCTGACTGGCTGTGTCCCAACCTGGGACCTGTCCATGGGACTCCACCACTCTGTCCCCTGATGTGGGACCTATCCCTGGGACACTCACTCACTCCAGCGCCATGGCCCCTGATGTGGGACCTATCCCTGGGACACTCACTCACTCCAGCGCCATGGCCCCTGATGTGGGACCTATCCCTGGGACACTCAAGCTGTCTACCACCACTGTCAGCGCTTGGCGTTAATTGCCACCCAGAGCCACCCAGGGCTGAATTACCTCACACACACCACACCACACCACACCACGCACATGTAAACGCTCACACATGCACAAAACATGAATGGTATCTGCGGGTATACATGATACATATACACTGAGTGTACAAAACATTAAGAACACCAGCTCTTTCCATGACATAGACTGACCAGGTGAATCCAGGTGAAAGTTATGATCCCTTATTGATGTCACTTGTTAAATCCACTTCAATCAGTGTAGATGAAGGGCAGGATACAGGTTAAAGAATGATTTTTAAGCCTTGAGACAATTGAGACATGGATTGTGTATGTGCACCTTTGAATGGGGGATGGTAGTAGGTGCCAGGTGCACCGGTTTGTGTCAAGAACTGCAACCCTCCTGGGTTTTACACGCTCAACAGTTTCCTGTGTGTATCAAGAATGGTTCACCACCCAAAGGACATCCAGCCAACTTGACACAACTGTGGGAAGCATTGGAGTCAACATGGGCCAGCATCCCTGTGGAACGCATTCAACACCTTGTAGAGTCCATGCCCTGACGAATTGAGGCTGTTCTGAAGGCAAAATAAAGTGTTCCTAATGTTTTGTACACTCAGTGTAATGCAGAACATTTCTTTCAGAGAGGGTACTAATAGCAACCTGCGAGGAGGATCTGTAGGGGCGGACCCAGGGATACCTGGCTTGGTTATTGGTCGGCGTCTGAGGAAAACAATAGCCTTTCCTTATGGCTGTCTGGCCCAGAGCCAGCACAGCTCCTAATGGAGGATTCAACACTCACCTTGACCCTGACAGCAGTCTGCTCTAATAGCTTGTATCTGGCTCATACTCTCTCTGGTGTATAGGACAGCAACAACAACATGTCCAGTCCAGGCAGTTCTTTAATAAGAAGAAATTATTTTGGTGGGTGCTTGTATTTGTAATATTTCACACATGTATGAATTGGAAATGTATGTTTTTGCATTTCCCAACTCCCCCTGAGACACCTTCAGAGTGGGGTCACAGCCAGCCATTGTGAAGGCACATTAACATATGTTATTTTCACCTTGTCACTGCAGGGATCCAAACTAGCGACCTTAACAGTTACTGTCCCAACGCTCTAACCACTAGGCTACCTGCTGTATCTAGGCTTGTACTCTGCTGCATAGGGCAGCAACAAAGGATCTCTACTCCTGGCAGACTGGCAGTTTTATCCACAGAGAGATCAGTGTTGGCCCAGTCAAGTGTTTTTCCCACTTGAACTTGATCCCCCTTTTTAGGGAATCATCATCTCTCTTGTTATGGATGGGGACAAAAAGGGTGTTGTCGTTGGTAACCGCTTTTTTCTTCTTTCCTTGTTTATATTCAGGGGGTGTTCCAGAAAAAATATACGCCATCCTTCCTCGTCACCCAGTCCTCTCCTCCTCCACCTTTCTCTCATCACTCCCTTTCTCCCATCTTGTCTACTCCCATACTGAACCATCCATCTCTCTCTCCCCTTTCCTCCTCCCATTCTCCATCCCCACATCCACCTCTGAACTGCTGTTATCTGTGTCTCTACCTTCCTTCTGTCTTCAACCTTCCTTTCTTCTTTTTGGGGTTCACCCCCCTTCAATAATTTCCCTGCTTCTCTCTCTTCACTCTCTTTCCCGTCCTCTTCCCTCTTTCCCTCCCTTCCTCTCTCCATCCGACCTCTCTCGGCCTCTGGTAGAGGTCACCATGTGGGCCAACTACATTGTCCAGCCGGAGGAGGATGGCCGTATGGGGGTGGTAGGAGCTGGGGCCCATGGGGGCCTGGCCGGCCTGGCAGGGGTGAAGGGAGGGGGGCGTGCTACGAGGCGGACCCCTAGGATGAGTGACAGCCAGGAGGGGAAGATCAAGCTGGCGTTCTTTGTGGCCATTGTGGGTGTGACCCTGACAGTGCTGGGGGTGGGAACAGAGTTCTGGGTGGAGCTGGCCACGCCCAAGACCTGGAGTAACAACCAGACGTGTCAGACAGCCCACTACGGCCTGTGGAAGGGGTGTACCCGCACCCTGTGGGTGGACGACATCGACCCCGAGAGAGAGAGCTGCGGCCCCGCCGATCTGCCCGGAGGTGAGGAACCTGTCTGTCTGTCTGTCTGTCTGTTGCATTAGGGCAGGCCATGAGTTGATTTTGGGGACAGGTTAGTTCATATCCTTAGTCTCATTTTGATGACAACACTGTAAAAATGGGTTCTGACTAGAGGGAGTAAAGCTACGACCGGAAGGGATTATTTCAGAGCAGGTTAGGAGAATTTGCGCAGCAGGTTAGGATAATTAATGTGGCAGGTTAGGAGACTTAGGTTAAGGTTAGGAAAAGGGTTAGGGTTAGGGTTAGCTAAAATGCTCTCCTGACCTGTAACGAAAAGCCTCTTCCGGTCATAGCTGGACTCCCTCAAAACCGCAGAGATGGAGGTAACGATGGAGGTAACTGGGGCACTGATTTCATGACCAACCCCTGATTCCACTGCAGTGCTGTGTGTGTTAGTTAGGGCTTCCTCCCCTTCCTCTGTAATGATCTGTAAACATAGGATAGGTGGAAGCAATGTGTTGGATGTCTCCCAGGAATTTGCATCAATTTAGCATCAATATGTGGGTGTGTGTGTATGCATGTGTACATTGTATGTATGCGTGTGCGTGCCCTTTGTCTGTGTGTGCGCGAGCGTGCTTATGCAAACGTGTGTGACTAGGAGGCGTGTATGCCAGCTTTGCTGCGTGTGTATCTGGGTCATCCTACAGATAATGTGCAAATTGAGTCCTTAAAGGAATACTGCTTTGAAATGGAGCCAGTCTGAATTTGACAAATCTGAATGTGGATACTGGTCTGTCTGTTAGTTATCTAGCTATAGGCATCAGATTTTTATAATCGTTGGTGAGTCAGAAAAGGATGTTTCCAGTATCCTTGTAAAGATCCAAACTTTCAGTGTGTTTATATAAGACAGACTCTTCCCTTTTACAGCATGATGGAGCTTCGTCTTTCGGGATACTTCAATGGATTATTATTATTACTATTTCATTTCAATTTCTTTCAGTTTTAGAATTTCCCTTTATTGAATGATCAGTCGAAAATATATTTTAATTGCAGGTATTCTTCATCATAGTGTTTTTTTCATAAAATCTTCTCTATAAAAAAACTATTTTTTTTTTTTACATTTCAGGAAAAGAAAGCTAATAAACCTTGATTTTCAGCCACTTCCTCCATCCTGTACTGTTACGTTCCTCCATGTAAGTCTGTTATCTGTGGAATGACCCGTTTCTGTCTGCCCTTCTTACATCAGCTGATATATCAAAGTGCTGTACAGAAACCCCAAACAGCAAGCAATGCAGGTGTAGAAACACGGTGGCTAGGAAAAACTCCCTAGAAAGGTCAAAAAGAAAGGAAGAAACCTAGAGAGGAACCAGGCTGTGGGGTGGCCAGTCCTCTTCTGGCTGTGCCGGGTGGAGATTATAACAGAACATGGCCAAGATGTTCAAATGTTCATAAATGACCAGCATGGTCAAACAATAATAATCACAGTAGTTGTCGAGGGTGCAACAAGTCAGCACCTTAGGAGTAAATGTCAGTTGGCTTTTCATAGCCAATCATTGAGAGTATCTCTTCCGCTACTGCTGTCTCTAGAGAGTTGAAAACAGCAGGTCTGGGACAGGTAGCACGTCCGTTGAACAGATCAGGGTTCCATAGCAGCAGGCAGAACAGTTGAAACTGGAGCAGCAGCACGGCCAGGTGGACTGGGGACAACAAGGAGTCATCATGCCAGGTAGTCCTGGGGCATGGTCCTAGGTCTCAGGTCCTCCGAGAGAGAGAAAGAAAGAGAGAATTAGAGAGAGCATACTTAAATTCACACAGGACACCAGATAAGACAGGAGAAATACTCCAGATATAACAGACTGACCCTAGCCCCCCGATACATAAACTACTGCAGCATAAATACTGGAGGCTGAGACAGGAGGGGTCAGGAGACACTGTGGCCCCATCCGATGATACGCCCGGACAGGGCCAAACAGGAAGGATATAACCCCACCCACTTTGCCAAAGCACATCCCCCACACCACTAGAGGGATATCTTCAACCACCAACTTACCATCCTGAGACAAGGCTGAGTATAGCCCACAAAGATCTCCACCACGGCACAACCCAGGCTAGGAGTGGTTGGCTTTGATACATTAGCAATGATGTATGTATTGTTTTTAATAGGATGTAGATATATATTTGACATTGTATAAATATAAAATAGCTTTATTTCATTTTGTAGTCTTGATTTAGCTTGTTCTATTAGGATGGATGAGTCCTATGAATGTTCATATCTATTACAATGTAGATTACACGCTATATCCATCTGGTGCATTGTTTATCAGCCTCCGATATTTTAGAGGGCTGATTCACCTTGGATGTCTAGTCGATAAACATCTATGTCTGACTCACCTTGTGTGTCTTGTCTAGCAGATAAACATCTGTGTTTACGATGACGGTCTGTGTGTTGGAGTCGAGTCAGTATCTATTCTGACACTTCCTTGTCTCCTTGCGTCAAAACACTGTTGGCCCACAGCGCCTGACAGACAGGCTCTGCTGTGTGTGTGTGGACTTCTCATGTTTGGAGAAAAAGAACTGTTTCTCCATCTGTGCGTCTCTATTTCACATTCATGTTTACATGCCCCTGGCGCCTGTCCCTGGGAAACAACATCACAGTCATTCTCTGTCACTGTCTGTCAGTGCCAGACTAACTAATACATCATACAACACTCACTGCTACTGTACATTACCATAACCTCTGACTAACTGACTAAGCCACTCAGGTGGACAGGAGTGCAGAAGGACAGGTGGACCGGTGGACAGGAGGGCAGGTGGACAGGTAGACAGGTGGAGAGCTTGAGAGGTAGATCTCACTATAAATCTGTGGTCATAATATACACTTTTCCTGTAATGCACCAGTGTTGCAGACAGAATAGCGTTAAGGTTGATAGGAGAGTCTGCTGTATGTGTTTGTACTTGTGTGTTTGATTTTACTATCCTTGTGGTGACCAGAAGTCAAACAGCCTAAAATAACCTTTTTCCTTAAGGTTTAGGGGTAGGGTTTGGGGTTAAGGTTAGGGAAAATTGGATTTTGAATGGGAATCAGTTGTTTGGTCCCCACATGGATAGTAAAACAAACATGTGTGTGTGGCTGTGTGTTTGTGGGTCCCTCTGTGTCTCTGACCACACAGAGTATGCAGGGGTGACTACCAGACAGGGGGATCGAGGAAGAACAGCAGAGGATGAGAGAATATATTTATATAAAGGAGGGAGAGAGGAAGAGCAGCAGAGGACGAGAGAATATATGTATATATAAGGAGGGAGAGAGGAAGAGCAGCAGAGGATGAGAGAATATACACTGCTCAAAAAAATAAAGGGAACACTAAAATAACACATCCTAGATCTGAATGAATGAAATATTCTTATTAAATACTTTTTTCTTTACATAGTTGAATGTGCTGACAACAAAATCACACACAAATGATCAATGGAAATCAAATGTATCAACCCATGGAGGTCTGGATTTGGAGTCACACTCAAAATTAAAGTGGAAAACCACACTACAGGCTGATCCAACTTTGATGTAATGTCCTTAAAACAAGTCATAATGAGAAAATAAGTATTTGGTCAATAACAAAAGTTTATCTCAATACTTTGTTATATACCCTTTGTTGGCAATGACAGAGGTCAAACATTTTCTGTAAGTCTTCACAAGGTTTTCACACACTGTTGCTGGTATTTTGGCCCATTCCTCCATGCAGATCTCCTCTAGAGCAGTGATGTTTTGGGGTTGTTGCTGGGCAACACAGAATTTCAACTCCCTCCAAAGATTTTCTATGGGGTTGAGCTCTGGAGACTGGCTAGGCCACTCCAGGACCTTGAAATGCTTCTTACGAAGCCACTCCTTCGTTGCCCGGGCGGTGTGTTTGGGATCATTGTCATGCTGAAAGACCCAGCCACGTTTCATCTTCAATGCCCTTGCTAATGGAAGGTTTTCACTCAAAATCTCACGATACATGGCCCCATTCATTCTTTCCTTTACACGGATCAGTCGTCCTGGTCCCTTTGCAGAAAAACAGCCCAAAAGCATGATGTTTCCACCCCCATGCTTCACAATTGAGTTTTTACCAAAAAGTTATATTTTGATTTCATCTGACCATATGACATTCTCCCAATCTTCTTCTGGATCATCCAAATGCTCTCTAGCAAACTTAAGACGGGCCTGGACATGTACTGGCTTAAGCAGGGGGACACGTCTGGCACTGCAGGATTTGAGTCCCTGGCGGCGTAGTGTGTTACTGATGGTAGTCTTTGTTACTTTGGTCCCAGCTCTCTGAAGGTCATTCACTAGGTCCCCCCGTGTGGTTCTGGGATTTTTGCTCACCGTTCTTGTGATCATTTTGACCCCACGGGATGAGGTCTTTGCGTGGAGCCCAGATCGAGGGAGATTATCAGTGGTCTTGTATGTCTTCCATTTCCTAATAATTGCTCCCACAGTTGATTACCTATTGCAGATTCAGTCTTCCCAGCCTGGTGCAGGTCTACAATTTTGTTTCTGGTGTCCTTTGACAGCTCTTTGGTCTTGGCCATAGTGGAGTTTGGAGTGTGACTGTTTGAGGTTGTGGACAGGTGTCTTTTATACTGATGACAAGTTCAAACAGGTGCCATTAATACAGGTAACGAGTGGAGGACAGAGGAGCCTCTTAAAGAAGAAGTTACAGGTCTGTGAGAGCCAGAAATCTTGCTTGTTTGTAGGGGACCAAATACTTATTTTCCACCATAATTTGCAAATAAATTCATAAAATTCGTACAATGTGATTTTCTGGATTTTTTTTCTCATTTTGTCTGTCATAGTTGAAGTGTAGCTATGATGAAAATTACAGACATCTCATCTTTTTAAGTGGGAGAACTTGCACAATTGGTGGCTGACTAAATACTTTTTTGCCCCACTGTAAATATACAAAGGCAGAGAGAGGAAGAGTGTCTGTCTAATGCAGTATTAACCAAGCCCCTGTAATCTTCTCTTTTCCTTCCTTCATCTCGTTCACCTCCCTCTCATCTGTCTCCCTCTTTCTCTTTGTTCTCACCCCTCCCTCCATCTGCCCACTCTATCACTCCCTATCTCTCCTTCCCCCTCTTTCTCATGCTCTCTGCGTTCTCTCTCTCTCTCTCCTTCTGTCTCTTCCTCCTTACAAATGTCTTGCTTTCTCTCCCCCCTCCACCTGCCCCTCTTTCTATCTCTCCTTCTCCCTCTCTTCCATCACCCCTCTGTCTCTCCTTCTCTCTCGTGGCACCATATGTGCTGTGGATGTGCTGTGAATATGGGACTGTGTAGAGCAGTGAGCAGTGTTTCTCATGGTGCTCCCACGACACAACAGATAAAATGTGTCTTCATGTCCAGGAGGACAGAGGGGATGGATGCACAGGGACCAGCAATATACTGTGTGTGTGTGATTTTCCCTCTGTTTCTCTTCTCAGAATCCAACTGCACTTACTTCAAATTCTTCACCAATGGACACAACGCAGTCATATTTAAGAAGACGACCCACAAGAGTAAGTCAGCATCTTAAGTCTCGCTTCCGCTTCCTCTCTCCCCCTCCTTCTCTCCCTCTTCCTCTCTCCCTCTCTTTCTCTCCCTCTCACCTTCTCTCTCTCTCTCTCTCTCTCACCTTCTCTCCCTCTCCTCTCTCTCACCTTCTCTCCCTCTCTTTCTCTCCCTCTCACCTTCTCTCTCACCTTCTCTCCCTCTTCCTCTCTCCCCCTCCTTCTCTCCCTCTTCCTCTCTCCCCCTCCTTCTCTCCCTCTTCCTCTCTCCCTCTCACCTTCTCTCTCCTTCTCTCCCCCTCCTTCTCTCCCTCTCACCTTCTCTCTCTTTCTCACAGTGCTGTATTTATCTCCTGTGATGTCACTCTCAGATGCACAATGCTCACTGAGGTGTAACTCTGCCCTCCCTCCCTCATTCTCCCCTGTCTTCCTCTCCAACACCTCTTCACTCTTTCTCTAACCACTTCTCCCTCTATTCACTTCCTCTCCATTCCCTCTCTCCTCCTCCTCTAATTCTGTCTCCCCCTCTCTCTTCCCCCTCCCCTCTCTCTCCCAGACCTGAACATAGCGGCTGCTATCCTAGCAATGATAGCTCTGTCTATGATGGTGATGGGAGCAATCTGTATCACCATGTCCCTCAGTAAAGGAGTGCCCTTCTTCCTCAAGCCCGCCTCCTTCTGCTTCATCCTATCAGGTAAGGGGAAATAGACTACAAAGAGAGCAGTCACTATTCTGGGTGTAGACTTAGACTTCCCTGTAGGGAAATAAACAATCAAAAATTTACATCAAACTCACAAAAGTTCCAAAAGAATACAAACATTTCAAATGTCATATTATGTCTATAAACAGTGTTGTAATTGTGTGCAAAGTACAACATGGAAAATTAATACACATAAATATAGGTTGTATTTACAATTGTGTTTGTTCTTCACTGGTTGCCCTTTGCTTGTGGCAACAGTTCACAAATAGTGCTGCTGTGATGGCACACTGTTGTATTTTACGCAATAGATATGGGAGTTTATCAAAATTGGATTTGTTTTTCGAATTATTTGTGGGTCTGTGTAATCTGAGGGAAATATGTGTCTCTAATATTGTCATGCATTTGGCAGGAGGTTAGGAAGTGCAGCTCAGTTTCCACCTCATTTTGTGGGCAGTGTGCACATAGCCTGCCTTCTCTTCAGAGCCAGGTGTGCCTACGGCAGCCTCTCTCAATAGCAAGGCTATGCTCACTGAGTCTGTACACAGTCAAATATTTCCTTAATTTGGGTCAGTCACAGTGGTCTGTGTACTCTCTGTGTAGGGCCAAATAGAATTCCAGTTTGCTGTTTTTTTTGTAAATTTTTTCCAATGTGTCAAGTAATTATCTTTTTGTTTTATCATGATTTGGTTGGGGACAGAAGCACCAGATCATCAGCAAACAGTAGACATTTGACTTCAGATTCTAGTAGGGTGATGCCGGGTGCTGCAGACTGTTCTAGTGCCCTCACCAATTCGTTGATATATATATACAGTGGGGAGAACAAGTATTTGATACACTGCCGATTTTGCAGGTTTTCCTACTTACAAAGCATGTAGAGGCCTGTAATGTTTATCATAGGTACTCTTCAACTGTGAGAGACGGAATCTAAAACAAAAATCCAGAAAATCACATCGTATGATTTTTAAGTAATTATTTTGCATTTTATTGCATGAAATAAGTATTTGATCACCTACCAACCAGTAGGAATTCCGGCTCTCACAGACTTGTTAGTTTTTTATTTAAAAATCCCTCCTGTTCTCCACTTATTACCTGTATTAACTGCACCTGTTTGAACTCGTTACCTGTATAAAAGACACCTGTCCACACACTCATACAACCTCTCCACAATGGCCAAGACCAGAGAGCTGTGTAAGGGACATCAGGGATAAAATTGTAGACCTGCACAAGGCTGGGATGGGCTACAGGACAATAGGCAAGCAGCTTGGTGAGAAGGCAACAACTGTTGGCGCAATTGTTAGAAAATGGGAGAAGTTCGGTCTGGGGCTCCATGCAAGGTCTCACCTCGTGGGGCATCAATGAGGAAGGTGAGGGATCAGTCCAGAACTACACAGCAGGACCTGGTCAATGACCTGAAGAGAGCTGGGACCACAGTCTCAAAGAAAACCATTAGTAACACACTACGCCGTCATTGATTAAAATCCTGCAGCACACGCAAGGTTCCCCTGCTCAAGCCAGCGCATGTCCAGGCCCGTCTGAAGTTTGCCAATGACCATCTGGATGATCCAGAGGAGGAATGGGAGAAGGTCATGTGGTCTGATGAGAAAAAAAATAGAGCTTTTTGGTCTAAACTCCACTCGCCGTGTTTGGAGGAAGAAGAAGGATTAGTACAACCCAAGAACACCATCCCAACCGTGAAGCATGGAGGTGGAAACATAATTCTTTGGGAATGCTTTTCTGCAAAGGGGACAGGACGACTGCACCGTATTGAGGGGAGGATGGATGGGGCCATGTATTGCGAGATCTTGGCCAGCAACCTCCTTCCCTCAGTAAGAGCATTTTCCTGCATGACAACGACCCGAAACACACAGCCAAGGCAACTAAGGAGTGGCTCCATAAGAAGCATCTCAAGGTCCTGGTGTGGCCTAGCCAGTCTCCAGACCTGAACCCAATAGAAAATCTTTGGAGGGAGCTGAAAGTCCGTATTGCCCAGCGACAGCCCCGAAACCTGAAGGATCTGGAGAAGGTCTGTATGGAGGAGTGGGCCAAAATCCATGCTGCAGTGTGTGCAAACCTGGTCAAGAACTACAGGAAACGTATGATCTCTGTAATTGCAAACAAAGGTTTCTGTACCAAATATTAAGTTCTGCTTTTCTGATGTATCAAATACTTATGTCATGCAATAAAATGCTAATTAATTACTTAATAATCATACAAAATTATTTTCTGGATTTTTGTTGTTGATTCCGTCTCTCACAGTTGAAGTGTACCTATGATAAAAAGTACAGACCTCTACATGCTTTGTAAGTAGGAAAACCTGCAAAATCAGCAGTGCAGTTCTCCCCACTGTATATATATATATATATATATATATATATATATATATATATATATATATATATATATATATATATATAAATTAGAAAATATATATATATGTATGTTGAAGAGGGTGGGGCTTAAGCTGCATCCCCGTCTCACCCCACGGCCCTGTGGAAAGAAATGTGTGTTTTCTGCCTCATACTTTTTTGTGTACATGGATTTTATAACATTGTATGCTTTTCCCTCAACACCACTTTCCATCAATTTGTATAGCTCTCTCTCCCCTCATACCTACTCTCCGTCTCACCTTCCTACTCCTTCTCCCCCTCTCCCTCCCTCTACATCCATTCCCCATCCCCACTTCCTCCCTCCCTCCCGCTCTCCCACAGGTCTACTGGTCCTGCTGTCTATACTGGTGTTTCACCAGTCAGTACTGGCCCTGTTGTCATCTGACCACTCCATACCGCTCCACCACGAGCTCTCCTGGTCCGTGACCTGTGTGGGCTTCGCTGGGGCCATCCTCATCATGGGGGGGATCCTTTTCCTGATCCTCTCCCTCCCCTATAGCTCCTGGGAGAAATGTCTGCCTCAATGCAACAGCAGCACTACCTAGCACAATGGAGGCCCAAAAGAGGCCCAAAAGCACATAACTGGGGGAAAAATGTTTAGTTTTATATCAAGATTGTAATCAAACTCCAGTCCTCGAGGGAAGCACTGTCTACTGGCTTTAGTTGTCAATTATAAATCAGACACTGATCAGAACAACTACAACCAGTAGACACTGATGCCACCCAGGAGTTGAGTTGGAGACCCCTGTTTATATTGTCAGTCTGCTGGCTTTAGTTGTCAGGTATAAATCAGACACTGATCAGAACAACTACAACCAGTAGACACTGATGCCACCCAGGAGTTGAGTTGGAGACCCCTGTTTATATTGTCAGTTATATTGTCAAACTAGACTGAAAGACTGACTAACTTGTAGGTCGACACAGTGTTTACTTAATGCAATAACAATGATGCTCACTAACTGTGCCTAGAACTCTACAAGCCTGCCCTAAAGCCTGCGACCTTACCAGAAAACACTATGTAGACCACAACTTCCCCACTTTTTGGCATCATGACCAACCTATAGCTTTTAGAAGTTTCTGATGACCTACCAAAGAACAAGCAATGTTTCTAAGCAGAACCCGGTCTTTACCAGGGGGGTAATGCTGGGTTAAACAAAACCAAAGCATGGATTGATGTCTTAACTTGTCCATTGACTGCTAACAGGGTAAGGAAACCAATATGTAATTTAGTTATTGAACTAGTTCTTTAAACACAACGCCAACCACACTGTAGTTGTAGATAAAGACCCAGCAGGGTGTAGCATCCTGTCTGTACTATGAACTATGTACTAACCATTACTTATTGATAGTGTTACTTAGCCAATTAAATCACATGGGGGAGGGGCTGCTATGGGTAGGTCACTACCGTTGCTAAGGGAGGAGATACTTTATTGTTTCCAGGAAGTGGCACAGCCATCCCTGCTACATGAAACGCCTTGCAGGTTGTCACTATTAATCTATTATGAATGATTATGACGCCTTACACTTAATACCTAGAAATAATATATTCTCTATTTATTATCTACACATTGTCCACATGAATGAATGCTGTTTTTAAGTAAGAATGTGTGAATGATTTAATGTATGTATGGAAGTATTGTATAGACTCACTTTACAAGCACAGCTCTGTATATAAAATATGTGTTTATATTTTATTTATGCCTGCACACTGTAGCCTTTTGTTCAAGCTTAGGGGGGTGTTTTTAGTTTTTAGCTCATTCAAACCCTTTTTTTCATGTGTTTTATTTGTCTTAATAAAGCCCACCTTGTCTTTCTCTACCTACATGTTTGTTTGGGGAAATGCACATTGTGCCTAAATGGTCCTATGATCATATGTATGTCTCAATGGGTTTGCTTTTGAAATAAATAGATTTGACATAAGAAACACTCTCCTACTTTGTCTTGTCTACGAGTCCTTTTCTCCCTTCTAACTTAAATGCAACCCATTTTTAACCCTTACCAACAGACATACCACCCCCCACCCCCCCCCCAACTCTCTCTCTCTAAAATTAGTACATTTCTCATCCCAGTTGCACTGCAGAGGTTGAGAAACCTTATCCATGAATGTAAACTGTGTGCCTCACCGCTACCCTCACCCTTACCCCCACATGCACCTGCACCCCCACCTCTCCCAACCCCACTTTCTCTCCTGTCTCTCGGGGAGCTCCCCTTCCCAAGCACCCCACCTCTGTTGCCCTCACCCCATTGGCCCAGAGGTGGAGTAATTTATCAGAAGGGTCCTAGAACCTTCTTCCATGTCGGATCCCTTTCTTTTGGACCCCCTCTACACTAATTGTCCAAGGGAGACCACCAACACACATACACTCTAGCCCTCCAGTGAGCAGAACCTGAAACCAGTGCTGACACATGACACGGTGTTCAGAAAGTATATATAGCTGTTTAATAGTTCTGCACAGCCTCTTTGACGAGAGCAATCGAAGCACTGCTGGCTTGTACCAGGTGTAAGTGAACCTCAGAGTGTGAAATTTGAGATTTTGGCTGACAAATGTAGTATCACCACCTCTTTTCCAGGCTGGATCTCAACCAGTCGTGATTGGGAGTCCCATAGGGCGGCGCACAATTGGCCCAGCGTCGTCTGGGTTTGGCCGGTATAGGCCGGTATAGGCCGTCATTGTAAATAAGAATTTGTTCTTAACTGACTTGCCTAGTTTGATAAATAATACAAAAAATCCTGTTAAAATAAAGTAACTAAAGTATTGTGGTCACATTCATTAACAGGATACTGCACTGTATAGTGCAAATACATGTTTTCACACCTTAGGTCTAAAGTTGTGTCAAGTCTCTCTCTGTCTGTCATTCCCGCAAACTCTCACTTTTTCCCTTTTTTTCTCTCGCTGTCATTCCCTTCATCTGTCTCTCTCTCTCTCTCTCTCTCTCTCTCTCTCTCTCCATCCTGCTATTCAATCTGGTTTCTGAGCTGGTCATGGGTGTACCTCAGCCACGCTCAAGGTCCTAAACGATATCATAACCTCCATCGATAAGAGACAATACTGTGAAGCCGTATTCATAGACCTAGCCAAGGCTTTCGACTCAGGAAATCACCACATTCTTATCGGCAGACTCAACAGCCTTGGTTTCTCAAATGACTGCCTCGCCTGGTTCACCAACTACTTATCAGACAGAGTTCAGTGTGTCAAATCGGAGGGCCTGTTGTCTGGACCTCTGGCAGTCTCTATGGGGGTGCCACAGGTTCCTATTCTCGGGTCGACTCTTTTCTCTGTATATATCAATGATGTTGCTCTTGCTGCTGGTGAGTCTCTGCTCCACCTCTACGCAGACGACACCATTCTGTATACATCTGGCCCTTCTTTGGACACTGTGTTAACTAACCTTCAGACGAGCTTCAACGCCATACAACTCTCCTTCCGTGGCCTCCAACTGCTCTTAAATGCAAGCAAAACTAAATGCATGCTCTTCAACCGATCGCTACCAGCTCCTGCCCGCCTGTCCAGCATCATTACTCTGGACAGTTCTGACAAATAGCGAGGTGTTTGGTTAGAATGTAAACTCTCCTTCCAGACTCACATTAAGCATCTCCAATCCAAAATGTAATCTAGAATTGGTTTCCTATTTCGCAACAAAGCATCCTTCACTCATGCTGCCAAACATACCCTCGTAAAACGGACTTTCCTACCGATCCTTGACTTTGGCGATGTCATTTACAAAATAGCCTCCAACAATCTACTCAGAAAATTGGATGCAGTCTATCTGTTTTGTCACCAAAGCCCCATATACTACCCACCATTGCGACCTGTATGCTCTCGTTGGCTGGCCCTCACTTCATATTAGTCGCCAAACCCACTGGCTCCAGGTCATCTATAAGTCTTTGCTAGGTAAAGCCCCGCCTTATCTCAGCTCACTGGTCACCATAGAAGCAACTACGAGTAGCACGTGCTCCATCAGGTATATTTCACTGGTCACCCCCAAAGCCAATTCCTCCTTTGGCCGGCTTTCCTTCCAGTTCTCTGCTGCCAATAACTGTAACAAATTGCTAAAATTACTGAAGCTGGAGACTCATATCTCCCTCATTAACTTTAAGCACCAGCTGTCAGAGCAGCTCACAGATCACTGCACCTGTACATAGTCCATCTCTAAATAGCTTATCCAACTACCTCATCCCCAGACTGTTATTTATTTTTTTGCTCCTTTGCACCCCAGTAAGGGAGGAGATACTTTATTGTTTCCAGGAAGTGGCACAGCCATCCCTGCTACATGAAACGCCTTGCAGGTTGTCACTATTAATCTATTATGAATGATTATGACGCCTTACACTTAATACCTAGAAATAATATATTCTCTATTTATTATCTACACATTGTCCACATGAATGAATGCTGTTTTTAAGTAAGAATGTGTGAATGATTTAATGTTTGTATGGAAGTATTGTATAGACTCACTTTACAAGCACAGGCTTTCCTTCCAGTTCTCTGCTGCCAATAACTGTAACAAATTGCTAAATTGCAGTATCTCTACTTGCACATTCATCTTCTGCACATCTTTCACTCCAGTGTTTAATTGCTAAATTGTAATTATTTCGCCACTATGGCCTATTTATTGCCTTACCTACCTTATCTTACCTCATTTGCACTCACTGTATATAAACTTTTTTTCTGTTGTGTTAACGACTGTATGTTTGTTTATTCCATTTGTAACTCTGTGTTGTTGTTTGTGTCGCACTGCTTTGCTTTATCTTGGCCAGGTATAGCCTACCTGCTTAAATAAAGGTGAAATAAAAAATAAAAATACAATTAAATCCCTTGATCATCTCATGATGTCACTCCTTTAAAGAAAAAAAAGAATCAGTCTGTAAATCGGTCTGTTACTGATTTTTTTTTATAAACTTCGTGCAATACAGTGTTTGAGTTTATCACACATTTAGATAAACCATAATCATTTTGTCTAGATATATCTATTCTCAACTACATAGCATTTATGTGGGCAATATGTATACTATCTGTGTGCAGTTTTGTCACATTATTATTTTTTCTCTCAAATGAAATAAAAAAGAAGAAACTAAAATCCAAAAGAATGTGGAAGCGTCAGGTGGTTTCATTTCCTTTCCCCAGTCTGTAATGTAGCGGGGTGTCCAATAGTGTCCATCCCAGTTCTGCCTCACACAATACATGAGGTGCAGGAGAGTGTTTACACGTGTATACATTCTCATCAACATAAACAGAAGGGGTCAAAAGGTCAAAGTTCAAGGGTCACGTGGGAAGCACAGTGAGAGTTTTTCTTTGGGGGTGGGGTTCGGATGTTCGTCTCCATGGCGATTCTGTCATGGGTCATGTGACAGAGGAGAAGACATGCCCAAAACAGCTAGGGCAGGGCAGGGCAGGGCAGGGGGGAGAGGCAGCGCTCCCCATGAGAACTGGGGGGTAGCCTGAACCATACAGAGGATCAAAAACGCATCACCCTCCCCTCCCTTCCCAAAATACACACATTGTTTTCATACCAGAGGTCCTAAAGAAAGTATCTATAGAGTTTGCAAATATAGGTATGCGTTAATTACAATGTACATGTTTCATTTCAAAAGTTCTCTATAGCGTGTTTGAACCCCCCACCTCCGTCCCCACATTTATTTAATTGACATTTTTCATTGTCAATTTCAGTTTAATAATGGATGGATAGCATGTCTGTTGTGTCTGTTCTAAATAATAATTTTGGGTCTCTTGCTTGTAGAAAATAATGAATAAATGTTTCTCTTCTTTTCTCCAGGTGACACGTTTCACCTGTTTTCTCTGTACAAATATATCAGTTTCTCTTTTTCTCTTCTCAAGACAGAGGTTTCTGTTAATGCCCAGAAAACAAACATCTTCAACACGACTACAGCTATGACTACTGCTAACATTGATTAGAATGGAACTCAGACTAACATAGGCCCATAGAAAACAGACTCAGAATAACACTGAAGTTGCTCAGTTGCCTCAGTCACTCACTTATTGTAGCCTTCAGTTACAATATTGGAAGACAATGTACAGTATTCACACAACTTAACTGTGTGTTAGAACCAAGGGGTAGAAAATCCAAATAGAGGTAAAAATAAATTAACTGCACTCCACCAAAGAACAAGTTGTAATAATAGTAATAATAATACATGATATATTATTATTATTATTAGATAATAATTAAATCATATAAATCATAATACACACTCGTCTTCTCATACGTTGTAGACACTCATGCTTGACACCAATGACACAGTTACACATCCCACTGATCATACCAGCGTGTCTGTGTTTAAGAAATTCACAGTAAACGTCGTCAGGATCCAAAATCAGAGTGAAAATTATACAAATCATATCATCATTCTAAAACGATAGCATTGCAAACAGAGCTAGCTCGTAATAACGCTAATAATAATCACAACAACAATTGATGTCCAATAGGATCTTGTTAAATCAGAGTTAGTATTGCACTAAAGAAAGTGGATTGTTTAAAATAGTAGCCCAAGGTTCATCGCGTTGGATCATTAACAAAATAAATCATTTCTAGTGCGTTCAAATAGTAAAATAGTTTTGTTGTTAAAGTTCATTATTGTTGTAATTATTACTTGTTTTCTTTTGTTTCTCAGTGAGATACTGTAGACTAATTATAACAGTGAAAAAGATTCTCTCTCTCCTCTCCATTCCTTTATCCCAATCCCCTCCTCTATATCTCTCTCTCTCTTCCTTCCCTGTTCCCTCCCTCCCCCCCCCTCCTCTCTACACGGGTGTTGTCTTCCTGTTGAGCGTATTGTAGTTGCTCTCTCTCTCTTCCTTCCCTGTTCCCTGTTCCCTCCCCCCCCTCCTCTCTACACGGGTGTTGTCTTCCTGTTGAGCGTATTGGAGTTGCTCTCTCTCTCTTCCTTCCCTGTTCCCTCCCTCTCCCCCCCCCCCCTCCTCTCTACACGGGTGTTGTCTTCCTGTTGAGCGTATTGGAGTTGCTCTCTCTCTCTTCCTTCCCTGTTCCCTCCCTCTCTCCCCCCTCCTCTCTACACGGGTGTTGTCTTCCTGTTGAGCGTATTGGAGTTGCTCTCTCTCTCTTCCTTCCCTGTTCCCTCCCTCTCTCCCCCCCTCCTCTCTACACGGTTGTTGTCTTCCTGTTGAGCGTATTGGAGTTGCTCTCTCTATCTCCCTTTAGCCTGTCCAGCGTTCCCTCCCTCTCCCCCACCTCCTCTCTACACGGGTGTTGTCTTCCTGTTGAGCGTATTGGAGTTGCTCTCTCTATCTCCCTTTAGCCTGTCCAGCGTTCCCATCCCTCGTTCTCTCTCCACCGTGGACGAGGAGAAGGGTGGGGGCCCCGAGCCCACCGAGTTGCCCATGGGTGCGTTGGAGTTGGAGGAATTCTGGGACAGCGAGGGGTTGTGAGACTTCAGAGAGGGCAGTGTGCCGCTCATCATCACACCCCCTCCTCCCCCTCCTCCCCCGTCCTTGGGGAAGCAGTTGTGGAGCTGGTAGAGGGTGGCGCGGTCCACGGTGCCGTACATGGGGGGCAGGCCAGCCAGCTTGGGGTCGCGGGACAGAGTGTAGAGGGAGATGTCGCCCCCCGCCAGGGTGGTGTGGGAGCGAGAGTGAGGGTTGGGCAGCGTGGCCACAGACATGGGCCCCTGGGAGAGCATGGCCGAGGGGGGCAGGCCAAAGTTCTTCCCCCCGCCTCCCCCCACCGGCGAGGGGTCTCGGGAGCGTGAGGGGTCAGTAGAGCGGGATGAGGAGCGGGAGCGACGGCGGAAGCGGTAGCTGGGTAGGCGGAGCATGGCGTGCGTGGTCCCCTTGAAGATGTCAGTGCGCGAGCGGCAGCGAAGCTCCTTGTTCTTTTCGATATAGATGTTGACGGCCAGAACGCCCACCATCTCAGCCATGATGAAGGACAGGCCTCCGAAGTAGAAGGACCAGCCGTAGCTGTACTGCCACTTCTTGTCCTCGTCCTTCTTAGGGGAGATGTCTCCCAGCGCTGCAGAGATGTACACGATCACACCAATGATGTTGCTCAGACCTGGGGGAGACAGGGGATAGATGAGGATATACAAACACATGCACACACACACAGACACAAATACACAAGGATATATATACACACACAGATGAGGATATATACACACATACACACAGACACACAGACACGCACTCTCTCTCTCTCTCTCTGTCATGTTATCCAGAGCAAGAGAGCAAGAGGAAAGTCATGACTTTACATCAACAGAACATAAACGTATGTATACATACTAAAAGACTTAGATAGACACTTAAAGACACAGAGATAATCACAGACACATACACAGACACACAGACACACAGACAGGTCTGACAGGAGTTAGTTAGTGCACCTGCAGCCACAAAGAGAATGCCTGCTCCCAGGACGATGTTCCTCTTGTGCTTATAGAAGCGACTGAGACCGATACACACCCCTCCCATCAACAGCAGGATAGCACTGAGGATAGGGAAGATGTTGGAAGCCCTGACCATACCTACAGAGAGAGAGGGACATAACAGTGACGGGACAGTGACAGGGAGAGCGAGGGGAAGTGAGAGAGAACAAGTGAGAGAGAAGAAGAGAGAGAGAGGAAGTGGGTGATGAAGAGAGAGGGAGGGGAAGTGAGAGAGAAGTAGAGAGAAGAAGAGAGAGAAGAAGAGAGAGAGAGGGGAAGTGGGTGATAAAGAGAGAGGGAGGGGAAGTGAGAGAGAAGTAGAGAGAAGAAGAGAGAGAAGAAGAGAGAGAGAGAGGAAGTGAGAGAGAAGTAGAGAGACGAAGAGAGAGAAGAAGAAGAGAGAGAGGGGAAGTGGGTGATAAAGAGAGAGAAGAGGGGAAAGAGAAAAGGTAAAAGTAGCAGATAGAATCAGAGGGAGAGGATGATAAATAAACAGCTGTATTCTGCTGTGAGCAAATTAATTACCATGTGGCCAAGCTAGTGAGTGTTTAATTGTATCAGCTCATTCCCAAGAGGCATCAACTCTGATACCCCCCAGGACGGAACACACACACACACACACACACACACACACACACACACACACACACACACACACACACACACACACACACACACACACACACACACACACACACACACACACACAACTCCCATCTAGGACATAGGCCAGAGGACAGAAATGCCAAAGTAAATGCCAGCCAAATGCCGAGGCTACATAGTGAACAGTACACAGTCTTCTCCTGCTGCATTGTGGGGCGGGCACACATAGTGCGGCATGGAACACCCACACAGGTGTGGCCTGGAGGAACACCCGTGAACTAGGGCAGCACATTATCCCTCAACTTCATACAAACACTAACATGTTTAATTCAAACACAGCTTATTTTCTCCCGGTCTTCAGGAGTGAGATCTAACTACTCTATGTGGTCTAAGGCTTCTGTAAAAAGTGGTTTACAGTGGTGGATGAGTTACGGCTGTGTATCAGTTATGGGGAACTCCCGTCCTGGGGGTGGCGTCAGTGTGTGCAGGGTTTTGTTCCAGTCCTGCCCAACACAACTGATTCAAATGATTTTCATTTTAGACCACAGAAAATAGTCAAAGACTCCAGCCACCCAAATGATAGACTGTTCTCTTGCTACCGCACGGAAAGCGGTACCGGAGCGCCAAGTCTAGGTCCAAAAGGCTCCTTAACAGCTTCGACCCCCAAGCCATAAGACTGCTGAACAATTCATCAAAGGCCACCAGACTATTTACATTGACACCCATTTGTTTTTACACTGCTGCTACTCGCTGTTTATTATCTATGGATAGTATCTTCACCCCAACCTACATGTACAAGTCACCTCTAACCTGTACCCCCGCATACTGACTCGGTACTGGTACCCCCTGTTTATTATCTATGGATAGTATCTTCACCCCAACCTACATGTACAAGTCACCTCTAACCTGTACCCCCGCATACTGACTCGGTACTGGTACCTCCTGTATATAGCCTCATTATTGTTATTTTATTCTGTTACTTTTTATCATTTTTTACTTTAGTTTATTTGGTAAATATTTTCTTAACTCTTTCTTGAACTGCATTGTTGGTTAAGGGCTTGTAAGTAAGCATTTCACGGTAAGGCCTACACCTGTTGTACTCGGCTCATGTGACTAATAACACATCCACCTCCACCTCCTCAGGTCCATCAGACGTTGACTTACGTAGAACATACTCTGGCCCATCATGGTCAAAGTCAGCATCCTCAGGGAAGTGGTTGATCTGAGAACACACTCCCCTCTTCACCCCTGAAAGAGAGAGAGAGAGAGGGAGGGGTGGGGGTGGGTGTTAGAACAGAATACTCTATCTCACACACACACACACATGCACACACACATGCGCGCACACACTTTATACATCAGCACATGCATCAGCTCCACTCCACAGAGATTCATCAGAAAAAGAAAGAGCAGTTTATATTAGCATATAAAAAGAGAGCAAGAGAGAAAGAGGAAGAGAATAAGGCATGAGAGAGAGAAACTGCAGACGGGTTGTGCCTCAGGTTCTGTCCTGTCATTGTTCACCCTTCCCAGGTAGGTCTGAGGACAGAACAGTACGCATCCTCAACACAAAACATCCACAATCTCTGCCCTTAGGAACTGATTCTAGATCAGATGTCCTTGACCCGTTAAGGTCATGCAGTATCTCATTAGTATCACACTCACATACATACATGATTTGTCATCAGGTGCTGGGTAGAAAAATACAAATTTAATGTAGAAAGGGTACCAGCATGTATGTATGTATAGTTCTAATAAGAAAGGTTTTATTTAGAGTGAACCACAGCTACCAATATTCACTTTATAGTAATTTCACTGTGGTCCTTTCTGAATAAGAGCATGCAGTAACTGAATGAACACACTAACTCACCCCCACACACACCCCAACACAGAGAGCCATCCAAACAGGCAGACAGGCAGACAGATAGCTACCCGCTGGGGTCTTGTGGCTCTATTGCAGACAGACAGATGGACGGACGGACGCACGGTGATGACAGCACACGACTGGTGCTGGCTGATGGATGGATTGTGAGAGAGTTGGAGTGATGGAATGATGAGACACAGACGGAGGAGGGAGAGAAGGACAGATGTGGGGTGAGCTTGTCTCTTTCTCATAGTTCTTTTATTTCCATGGTTGTAGTCTGTAAAGAAAGAGATGGGGGCACAGGGGAGGGTGTCAGCTAAACCCCCTGACAGATGCCATTTTGGCTCTAAACCAGGAAGTAGTTCCCCATTGGTGCAGATCTAGGATCAGTTAACCCTCTCTCCCAATGCTAACCATAACCATTAGGTGGGAAAACCAGTATCTAGGGAGCAACTACTCTACAGCTGTACTTACTACTCCTGAAATAGAGAAACAGCTGGATAGAGCCAAAATGACCTGAGTTTCACACACTTCCATTCACTTACCTGGTAACTCTGTAAGAAAAGTACTGGAGGGTGACACTGACCTACATGGGCAGTAGAGGCTGCCTCTAAGTACTGCCCCAAAGATCAGTGTTCTCTATTTGAACCAGCACCACAACAGCATTCAATCTAAAGCATCAACACTCATATCACTGCTGTTGAATGGTGGCTTGTCTGATGCCATGCACATAAAACTCTTGCTCTCCATTGGTTTCAGTTGAATTTTGAATATTTGCAGCCCACAAAGTGATGTTAGGGGCCTTTGACTAAAAGCTAAGGGAGAGACTGTACTGACCTACTAGTATTTTGCCTGGTTAAATAAAGGTACAAATAAATATAAATACAAATCTGGGATCCTCTCAACCTGCCGAATCAGATAATACCCCATCCACTCACTCCTTCGGCCCCTAACACAGCAAGGTGTGACATCCACCCTCGGGCTTAAATCTTTTAGAGACAATATGTCCTCTGTTTGCATTGCACCTACACTTCACTGCATCACTGCATGGCTTCTGAGCATCCATCTTGACTCAATACTCTAAGGACATCAAGGATACTTGACCTCTAAGCCATACCAAAGCACTGAAGGCTCCACTGCACCACAGAGAGAAAGAGAGAAGAGAGAGAAAGAGAGGAGAGAGAGAAAGAGAGGAGAGAGAGAGAGAGAGAGAGGGGAAAAGAGAGGGAGAAAGAGAGAGAGAGAGAGAGAGAGAGGGGAAAAGAGAGGGAGAAAGAGAGAGCGAGCGAGAGAAATAGCGGGGAGGGAAGAGAGAGCGTAAAGGGAGAGATAGCAGACAGAGGCAGAGGGAGTATGAGAGAGGCAGAGAGACGACAGAGGGGGAGAGTGAGAAGAGCGAGAGCAGAGAGAGAGGGAGAGAAAGAGGGCGAAAAGAGTAAAGAGAGAGAGAGAGCAGAGAGAGAGAGGGAGGGAGAGAGTAAAGAGAGAGGGAGAGAGATAGCGAGAGAGAGCAGAGAGAGAGAGGGAGGGAGGGAGGGCAGAGAGAGAGTAAAGAGAGAGCAGAGAGAGAGGCAGAGACAGAGGGAGTTAGTGAGAAGAGCGAGAGAGCAGAGAGAGAGTAAAGAAAGAGAGCAGAGAGAGAGTAAAGAGAGAGCAGAGAGAGAGAGCAGAGAGGGAGAGAGAGTAAAGAGAGAGAGCAGAGAGAGGCAGAGACAGAGGGAGTTAGTGAGAAGAGTGAGAGAGAGCAGAGAGAGAGGCAGAGACAGAGGGAGTTAGTGAGAAGAACGAGAGAGAGCAGAGACAGACAGACAGACAGACAGACAGACAGACAGACAGACAGACAGACAGACAGACAGAGAGGAGCACTGCAGCAATGCTGTGAGGGCTGGGGCTTATCTCTAATTGGCTGCTTTGTTATCAGGAAGCTTAGAGATGAGGACAAATGTGCTTTGCACAATGACCAGGCCAAGGATGGGACTTACCCTGCATGCCTTATAGAGGAGTAGTGACAGGACTACAAACATACGGCAGCTAGCTAACACCATTCATTCAGCTTCAACTACTGTCCTATTCTGTTCTATTCTGTCCCATCCAGCCCTGTCCTGTCTTCCCCCTTCTAAAGCCTGTATGTCAGAGCAGTTAAATGTATTATAAATGTGCTGCTTGTGCCGCAGTGACTGAGTGAAGATGGTGTGATGGCTACTGTCATTTTCAGAGACCCCGTCAGTTAAATCACTGGGCTGGTGCAGGGTTGGGCAACAGGGTCTGCAGTGAGTTTGTAGGGCCAGCTGTAATATACCTGATTCATCTTATCAAATGCTTGATGGATCTAGTTGAATCAGGTTTCCAACACATGGTTGGTGAGCACAGTGCTAGTGGGTGATGCATGTAAGGTAGGTTATATATTAAATACAGTGATGGAAGGAATGGGGTGAGATGAGAGGGGTTCTTTTCAGGTGATTTCAACTTCCTGATCTGCTGACACAATGGAACATGAGGAACACTGTATACTGTACATCTAGACCATCAGCTCCTGTTACCTACTTCACCACTGGGGTCATCCTTAGTTCAGGGATAAAGTGGTCTCCTTATGACAAATTCATTTGAAGGGTAGAAATTACAATCTCCACAAACATCCAGTGTTCATAGATAAAGTGCCTGTACTGTACTAGCTCTCTGCACAGACACAGTTCAGACCTCTTCTCTTTAACTTCATGTGAACCCTCTCTAAAGCTGATGTTCTTATGCACAACGCATCACTGGGCGCAAACTACCTGCCCTCCAGGACACCTACAGCACCCGATGTCACAAGGCCAAAAAGATCATCAAGGACAACAACCACCCGAGCCACTGCCCGTTCACCCTGCTACCATCCAGAAGGTGGGGTCAGTACAGGTGCATCAAAGCTGGGACCAAGAGACTGAAAAACAGCTTCTATCTCAAGGCCATCAGACTGTTAAACAGCCATCACTAGCATAGAGAGGCTGCTGCCTATATACACACTTTATTTAACCAGGTAGGCCAGTTGAGAACAAGTTCTCATTTACAACTGTGACCTGGCCAAGATAAAGCAAAGCAGTGCGACACAAACAACACGGAGTTACACATGGGATAAACAAACGTACAGTTTCGCCCAATTTTTCAGTTTTTGATTTGTTAAAAAAGTTTCAAATATCCAATAAATGTCGTTCCACTTCATGATTGTGTCCCACTTGTTGTTGATTCTTCACAAAAAAATACAGTTTTATATCTTTATGTTTGAAGCCTGAAATGTGGCAAAAGGTCGCAAAGTTCAAGGGGGCCGAATACTTTCGCAAGGCACTGTACCTTCTGGAGCGCGTGCTACAGGTGGGTGCTGCTATGGTGACCAGTGAGCTGAGATAAGGTGGGGCTTTACCTAGCAAAGAATTATAGATGACCTGGAGCCAGTGGGTTTGGCGACTAATATGAAGCAAGGGCCAGCCAACGAGAGCATACTTTTATTTTTTATTTCACCTTTATTTAACCAGGTAGGCTAGTTGAGAACAAGTTCTCATTTGCAACTGCGACCTGGCCAAGATAAAGCATAGCAGTGTGAACAGACAACAGAGAGTTACACATGGAGTAAACAATTAACAAGTCAATAACACAGTAGAAAAAAAAGAGAGTCTATATACATTGTGTGCAAAAGGCATGAGGAGGGAGGCGAATAATTACAATTTTGCAGATTAACACTGGAGTGATAAATGATCAGATGGTCATGTACAGGTAGAGATACTGGTGTGCAAAAGAGCAGAAAAGTAAATAAATATAAACAGTATGGGGATGAGGTAGGTAAAATTGGGTGGGCTATTTACCGATAGACTATGTACAGCTGCAGCGATCGGTTAGCTGTTCAGATAGCAGATGGTTGAAGTTGGTGAGGAAGATAAAAGTCTCCAACTTCAGCGATTTTTGCAATTCGTTCCAGTCACAGGCAGCACAGAACTGGAACGAAAGGCGGCCAAATTAGGTATTGGCTTTAGGGATGATCAGTGAGATACACCTGCTGGAGCTTGTGCTACGGGTGGGTGTTGCCATCGTGACCAGTGAACTGAGATAAGGCGGAGCTTTACCTAGCATGGACTTGTAGATGACCTGGAGCCAGTGGGTCTGGCGACGAATATGTAGCGAGGGCCAGCCGACTAGAGCATACAGGTCGCAGTGGTGGGTGGTATAAGGTGCTTTAGTAACAAAACGGATGGCACTGTGATAAACTGCATCCAGTTTGCTGAGTAGAGTATTGTAAGCTATTTTGTAGATGACATCGCCGAAGTCGAGGATCGGTAGGATAGTCAGTTTTACTAGGGTAAGTTTGGCGGCGTGAGTGAAGGAGGCTTTGTTGCGGAATAGAAAGCCGACTCTAGATTTGATTTTAGATTGGAGATATTTGATATGAGTCTGGAAGGAGAGTTTACAGTCTAGCCAGACACCTAGGTACTTATAGATGTCCACATATTCTAGGTCGGAACCATCCAGGGTGGTGATGCTAGTCGGGCGTGCGGGTGCAGGCAGAAAACGGTTGAAAAGCATGCATTTGGTTTTACTAGCGTTTAAGAGCAGTTGGAGGCCATGGAATGAGTGTTGTATGGCATTCAAGCTCGTTTGGAGGTTAGATAGCACAGTGTCCAAGGACGGGCCGGAAGTATACAGAATGGTGCCATCTGCGTAGAGGTGGATCAGGGAATCGCCCGCAGCAAGAGCAACATCATTGATATATACAGAGAAAAGAGTCGGCCCGAGAATTGAACCCTGTGGCACCCCCATAGAGACTGCCAGAGGACCGGACAGCATGCCCTCAGATTTGAGACACTGAACTCTGTCTGCAAAGTAGTTGGTGAACCAGGCAAGGCAGTCATTAGAAAAACCGAGGCTACTGAGTCTGCCGATAAGAATATGGTGATTGACAGAGTCGAAAGCCTTGGCAAGGTCGATGAAGACGGCTGCACAGTACTGTCTTTTATCGATGGCGGTTATGATATCGTTTAGTACCTTGAGCGTGGCTGAGGTGCACCCGTGACCGGCTCGGAAACCAGATTGCACAGCGGAAAAGGTACGGTGGGATTCGAGATGGTCAGTGACCTGTTTGTTGACTTGGCTTTCGAAGACCTTAGATAGGCAGGGCAGGATGGATATAGGTCTGTAACAGCTTGGGTCCAGGGTGTCCTCCCCTTTGAAGAGGCGGATGACTGCGGCAGCTTTCCAATCCTTGAGGATCTCAGATGATATGAAAGAGAGGTTGAACAAGCTGGTAATATGGGTTGCGACAATGGCGGCGGATAGTTTCAGAATTAGGGTCCAGATTGTCAAGCCCAGCTGATTTGTACGGGTCCAGGTTTTGCAGCTCTTTCAGAACATCTGCTATCTGGATTTGGGTAAAGGAGAACCTGGAGAGGCTTGGGCGAGTAGCTGCGGGGGGGGGGGGGGGGGGGGGGGTTGGGGCTGTTGGCCGAGGAAGGCATGGCCAGCCGTTGAGAAATGCTTGTTGAAGTTTTAGATAATTATGGATTTATCGGTGGTGACCGTGTTACCTAGCCTCAGTGCAGTGGGCAGCTGGGAGGAGGTGCTCGTATTCTCCATGGACTTTAGTGTCCCAGAACTTATTGGCGTTAGTGCTACAGGATGCAAATTTCTGTTTGAAAAAGCTAGCTTTTGCTTTCCTTACTGCCTGTGTATATTGGTTCCTAACTTCCCTGAAAAGTTGCATACCGTGGGGGCTATTCGATGCTAATGCAGTACGCCACAGGTCAAGGGCAGTCAGGTCTGGTGTGAACCAAGGGCTATATCTGTTCTTAGTTAAATTTATTTTGAATGGGCATACTTATCTAAGATGGTGAGGAAAGCACTTTTAAAGAATAACCAGGCCTCCTCTACTGACGAAATGAGGTCAATATCCTTCCAGGATACCCGTGCCAGGTCGATTAGAAAGGCCTGTTCGCTGAAGTGTTTTAGGGAGCGTTTGACAGTAATGAGGGGTGGTCATTTAACCGCGGACCCATTATGGACGCAGGCAATGAGGCAGTGATCGCTGAGATCCTGGTTGAAGACAGCAGAGGTGTATTTAGAGGACAGGTTGTCAGGATGATATCTATGAGGGTGCCCGTGTTTACGGATTTAGGGTTGTACCTGGTAGGTTCCATGATAATTTGTGTGAGATTGAGGGCATCGAGTTTAGATTGTAAGACGGCCAGGGTGTTAAGCATATCCCAGTTTAAGTCACCTAACAGTACAAACTCAGAAGATAAATGGGGGGCAATTAATTCACATATGGTGTCCATGGCACAGCTGGGGGTTGAGGGTGGTCCTTAACAAGCGGAAGCAGTGAGAGACTTATTTCTGGAAAGGTGGATTTTAAAAGTAGAAGCTCAAACTGTTTGGGCACAGACCTGGATAGCATGACAGAACTCTGCAGGCTATCTCTGCAGTAGATTGCAACTCCACCCCCTATGGCAGTTCTATCTTGGCTGAAAATGTTATAGTTGGGGATGGAAATTTCAGAATATTTGGTGGCCTTCCTAAGCCAGGATTCAGACACGGCTAGGACATCAGGGATGGTGGAGTGTGCTAAAGCAGTGAATAAAACAAACTTAGGCAGGAGGCTTCTGAATGCTAACATGCATGAAACCAAGGCTTTTACGGTTACAGAAGTCAATGAATGGGCAGAGCGGGTCAGTTAGGTACATACAGGACCTGAGTTCGAGGCTGGGGCCGACAAGTAAACAAAATGAGGTATCGTGCTATTTAAACAGTCCAGGGGGCATCAGCTGTGTAGCCGAGTGATCATAGGATCAAAAGAGCAGCAATAGGTGAGTCAGGGTACTGTTTGGTAGTCACTACTACGCTAGGTGAGCAGGAGACACAGTGTTCAGAAAAGCTAGCGGGCGGGGGCTAGTAGATGGTTCTTCGGCGACATCGTAACAGAATAGCCTGTTGAGACCACATCGGGCAATCACGGCGGCAGTCCAGACGTGATGGATCGGTGGGGCTCCGTGTCAACAATAAAGGGCAAAGGAGGTAATGTATCCCTAGAATTAGCTGGTATATGGGCCTAGCTCGAGGATAGCTCAACGTTAGATGGTGCTGCTTTGGGACAGAGCTAACAGCAGCCACTTGTTTGCAGCTAGCTAGCTGCGTTGATCTGGGGGAATGATCCGGTGTAATGATGGTAGGAATCCGGGATGCTGGCTTTCTAGGCAGAGTTCCTCTGTCCAGTGTCTGTGCTCTTTTTCCCATCTTAATCTTTTATTTTTATTGGCCAGTCTGAGATATGGCTTTTTCTTTGCAACTCTGTCTAGAAGTCCAGAATTCCCGAGTCGCCTCTTCACTGTTGACGTTGAGACTGGTGTATTGCGGGTAGTATTTAATGAAGTTGCCAGTTGAGGACTAGACACTCTAATGTATTTGTCCCCTTGCTCAGTTGTGCACCAGGGCCTCCCATTCCTCTTTCTATTCTG
Source organism: Oncorhynchus clarkii lewisi (assembly GCF_045791955.1). Classification (NCBI taxonomy): domain Eukaryota; kingdom Metazoa; phylum Chordata; class Actinopteri; order Salmoniformes; family Salmonidae; genus Oncorhynchus; species Oncorhynchus clarkii. The sequence goes on along the minus strand of NC_092149.1, from coordinate 15,462,667 downwards.
GTTAGAGACAGTTTGTGCTGTTCTGTGAAGGGAGTAGTACACAACGTTGTACGAGATCTTCAGTTGCTTGGCAATTTCTCGAATGAATAGCCTTCATTTCTCAGAACAAGAATAGACTGACGAGTTTCAGAAGAATGGTCTTTGTTTCTAGCCATTTTGAGCCTGTAATCGAACCCACAAATGCTGATGCTCCAGATACTCAACTAGTCTAAAGAAGGCCAGTTTTATTGCTTCTTTAATCAGAACAACAGTTTTCAGCTGTGCTAACATAATTACAAAAGGGTTTTCTAATGATCAATTAGCCTTTTAAAATGATAAACCTGGATTAGCTAACACAACGTGCCATTGGAACACGGGAGTGATGGTTGCTGATAATGGGCCTCTGTACGCCTATGTAGATATTACATTAAAAAATCAGCTGTTTTCAGCTACAAGAGTCATTTACAACATTAACAATGTCTACACTGTATTTATGATCAATTTGATGTTATTGTAATGGACAAAAAAAAGTGTTTTTCTTTCAAAAACAAGGACATTTCTAAGTTACCCCAAACTTTTGAACGGTAGTGTATATACTGTATTCTATACTATTCTACTGTATGTTAGTCTATGCTACTCTGACATTGCTCGTTCATATATTTATATATTCTTAATTCCATTCCTTTACTTAGGTTTCTGTGTATTGGGATTAAGTTAATTTGTTATAATTAATTGGTATTAGATTTAAAAGGTGATTGAATTGCTCCCGAATTGTAATGTTGTTAATGCATTTCTTTTGAAGAAATATTTATTTAATGTATAAGTGAATAGGTTGGTTTACTTTTAAGTTTAAGTTTTGACCAATAAGGTCGCTTGTTAAGCTGTGGCTTAACAACGGGAGGCCTGCGGGAAAAAAAGAGGGAGAGAGGCGTTGAGAAAAGGATGGACGTTACATTATGACCGTTGGTGAAGAAGAATTATAACAGAAGACGATAAAAGAACATAATAGAACAATAATAGAACAATAGATAGAACAAAACCCATACCTACTGAGTTTTGAAGGAACATACCAATTTTATTTTATCAGAGAGTTGTTATAATTTTGTTAAGAAAGACTTAGAAAAGACTGAAGCGACCTTCTCATCGTGGAGGTATTTGACAGCCTTGAGGTTAGCCTAGCATCATGTGACACAGAGAGAATTGCTTGGGAAAGATTAACGAGTTCATGTTCCCATAGGATATCGGTTACTGCTAAAGAGTACTGTCTGCATTGATAGCGGTGCTTGCCGTGGATCTTGTGAGGAAACCTGCACAGAACTGCCATACTTCGCAGAGGGAATACCTACGAGTAGTGAGTAACCACAATGGTGGGGTGCTTCTGGACTTTAAGTGTGTCATCATTTTTGTTGTTGTTGAGCTCCAACGCGCGCCAATGGGTTAAGAAAGCTTGAAATAATTTGGACATGCGTTGTGCACGACTCATTGGGGATTATTACTTTTATGTATTTCGATGTGGTGCATTGAAAATGTAATAATACACATCTTGAACCTTATGTATGTTGCCTTGGTGGAGTCCTTTACTGTTTCAATTTAATATAATGCATGGGAAAGTATATCCTTATACAATTACAGAAACCTATAATCATTCCATCTGAAGTTAATACCCTAGTTGTCATCACCTTAGATAGTTTACAACAGGGATTCTTATTGGAGATGTCCTTCTCTCCTAACATCCCATGCTGTTGAGATATTCTATGTAAGTGAGTCAAATTCGAGCCTGGTGAGAGGGTTACAGGTATATGTTGCGAAATTATTCAATATTACTTGTAAGATACTGCTGCATTGTAGGAACTAGAAGCACAAGCATTTCACTACACACGCAATAACATCTGCTAAACACGTGTATGTGACCAATAACAATTGATTTGATGCTCCTTGGAAATCATTCATCAGAAACGTCCACTGGGAAAGTCTAGGAAAGGGTTTCCTCTTCCAGCATTTCCAAGTTCCAGATCTTCCAAGGAGCTCATAAACTCAGCATGTGCATTGCTGAGTTCTTACTTTGATCATACCAGCTATTACCAACTATTACCAACTATTACCAACTATTACCTATATTACCAACTATTACCAGCTACTACCAACTATTACCAGCTATTACCAGCTATTACCAGCTATTACCTATATTACCACCTATTACTAGCTATTACCATTTATTACCAACTATTACCAGCTATTACCAGCTATTACCAGCTATTACAACCTATTACCTATATTACCACCTATTACTAGCTATTACCATTTATTACCAACTATTACCAGTGTCGTGTCTTTACTATCATTAACTGAAGACTTATTTTTTTATCAAAGATTCTCTGTAATTAGTAATTAACTAGGAAGTCGGGGCACCAACTAATTAACTAGGAAGTCGGGGCACCAAGGAAAAATATTCAGATTACAAGGTTATAATTTCCTTATATAACGTTTCAGATATTTTCATATCTGATCCATAGTCTTCTGATTAATGAATTATTTACTTTACCTCACGTTAGTCTCATTCCAAACGTCATGAATTGTTGGTTATCTGCACGAACCCAGTCTTCACTATGAGTCATCCATACATTAATTGTCTTAAATCATTTATTTATTACTAACTAAGTAATTCACAGAAATGCAAAAACAAACAAACAAACAAGGTAAATGGGGTTACAAGAAATGATAGGAGAATGTGCCCTAGTGGGCTAAACCGGCATCGCGGCTTGTTAGACAAAAGGGGAAGTGGGGGTCGACTAAGAAGTCACTACAAAGTGATAATTATAACAATTGAAATGCTTATCCTTTGCACATGAACGCTCACTCATTCGGGAACAATTGCAATCAATATATATATTTACGCTCAGTGTGTCGTCTGGATCGCTGGTGAAGTTAATTTCTTTTGTAGAATTCTCCGTCTCTCTCCCCCTCTCTCTCTGTTGTGGTTGTAGCGGATAGTTCAGAGTGACATTCATTCGTTTTATTATAGAATGGATGTTTCGGCGGTTGTCGTTCTTCGCATTCAATGATACCGAATTCCTAGCTGCAGACTAGTAATTAATATCAAAGACTTGTTCTTATTCTTAGTCGGTATCGATAGTCTAAGAGTTTAACCACGTGGTATGGTTAAAAGATTCAGCAATGGTCTACAACCTTTGTTCCCCTCCTAATGGAGAAAAACATGGTCTGCAACCTTTAGCCATCTCGTAACTGAGGTAAGCTCCGTCTGCTGATCGAAAACCCGAGTGGTTGTTTTATTCGGAAGGGCCGAAAAAGGGCTGTCCCAGGAGGCCTGACCCTAACTGGGCTCAGGGGCGGTCCTCTGATTTAGTTCAAATCAAAAGGGAATTGTATTTTTCTTCATTAAACAGTCCAAAATCATATTACACCATTATACAAACAGTTTCATACTCACTCATTCATCTTATACAACAATTAGATGTAAACCTCATAAATGAGGCTATTATATAAACAGTGTTATGGTAATGTGGCCATACCGTCTCCCATGAGCTTCCCCAAGTTGTGACAAACGGACCGATCTTTTATACTTTCTCCGGGAACATGAAATTTGTTCGTACCTTAAGTTCTGTGAGGTGGAAGGAATTCCTTTGTCCTCTATGAAAATTTACTCTGCCTCTTATACTGTGTGTCCATGAGGAGATCCTGAGGAATTTACGACGTCTCTCTGACCACAGCAACCTAGTTGAAGGAGGCAAGGGGGAGGCAGGGAGAGGGGGTTGCTATACCCAAAGAGGCCAACGTCATGACACCAGCTATTACCAACTATTACCAACTATAACCAGCTATTACCAACTATTACCAATATAACCAACTATTACATTCAATATATTATACATAGTATTTATAGTATCTAATCTCATAAAAACTTAAATATGTCACTTTTTGGGTGACCCAACCAAATTCGCATAGAAATGTGAGTTATAGATCTATCATTCTCATTGAAAGCAAGTTTAAAATCATTTTAGACCCAAGACACGCCCTGTACCCAGACTTTGTATCACTCCCCTCTGGCGCAGGTATAGGGCACCCCTCGGCAGGAAAAACAGAACTAGACAATAACTTGTGCCAGGTGTGACATCCCTCCTAAATAGCTTTGGCTAATGTTCCTATCAACCCAGAAAGGCCAGCAGGCTAGTCTCTTTTTATCGGTATGGAACTGTTATGAAAGTTGTATTGTCAATTTGTTTTGTAATTAAACTCCACTTTAAACATGTACATGACACTGCAACAAAATCTCCCCATTGGGACAATAAAGTCAGTAAAGTAAGAAGTGGTAGATCTGTTCTATATGAACTATTTCTATGCTTCCCATTCTTAAGTTTTGTTTTTGTGTCTTTCACTTTTGGTTTTGTACCCCAGCTTCAAACCAGCTGAAAATACATTTTTGGTTATGGAAAATATATTTCACAGCGGTTCAGATGGTACAATGATTCTCTACACTATACCTGCTTGTTTTGTCACATAAACTGAAATTAGGCGAACTATTAGAATTTTAGCAACCAGGAAATGACAAGAGTGTTTTCTGCATCGTGTACCTTTAAATGTAGAATGGACATTAGGACAAAAGGCTCAAATGGAACCAGTCCTAACTCATCCCCTCCAACATCACACACACACACACACACACACACACACACACACACACACACACACACACACACACACACACACACACACACACACACACACACACACACACACACACACACTTCCATCTACCCTCTATCCATCCTCTCCCACTCCAACCACATATCCAAGATGGTGTGTCAGTAGCATTTAAGTAGCCTACCTTCCAGGCAGCAGATCCTCCAGAGGCCAGAGTGGGTGAGGGCGCCGGGGTCCTTCTTGTCCTTGTTGTGGGGGTCGTCCGAGTGGTTGCGGGTGCTGTTGCAGATGGAGGCACGAGAGTACAGCCAGTAGTCCGTCCCTATAGAAACCGTCATCAGGCAGAAGGCTGCAAAGGCCCCCACGGTGGTGAGGAGGATCTGGATCCCCTTCTCACAAACCATCCCTAGAGAGGAGGGCAGAGGAGAAGGAGGAGAGAGAGGGAGGGGAGGGATGAGAAGTAGAGAGACAAGGATGAAGAAAAGTGAGAAGTGCAGTAGAGACAAGAGATCAACAGATGAGATAGAAAGAGGGAGAAAGGGGAGAGATGAATGAGAGGGAGGAGAGAGACAGAGGCAGAGAGAGATGCAGAGAGAGACAGAGGCAGAGAGAGATGCAGAGAGAGAGAGAGAGAGAAAGAGGCAGAGAGAGAAAGAGAGAGAGAACGAGGCAGAGAGAGAAAGAGAGAGAAAGAGAGAAAGAGGAGAGAGAAAGAGAAAGAGAGAGAGAGAGAGAGAGAGAGAGAGAGAGAGAGAGAGAGAGAGAGAGAGAGAGAGAAAGAGGCAGAGAGAGATGCAGAGAGAAAGAGAAAGAGGCAGATAGAGATGCAGAGAGAGAGAGAAAGAAGCAGAAAGAGAGAAAGAGAGAGAGAAATAGGCAGAGAGAGATGCAGAGAGAGAACGAGGCAGAGAGAGATGCAGAGAGAGAGAAAGAGGCAGAGAGCGAGAGAGCGAGAAAGAGGCAGAGAGAGATACAGAGAGAGAGATGCAGAGAGAGGCAGAGAGAGAGAAAGAGAGAGAGAAAGAGGCAGAAAGAGATGCAGAGAGAGAGAGAGAGAGAGAGAGGCAGAGAGAGAAAGAGAGAGAGAACGAGGCAGAGAGAGAAAGAGAGAGAAAGAGAGAAAGAGGAGAGAGAAAGAGAAAGAGAGAGAGAGAGAGAGAGAGAGAGAGAGAGAGAGAGAGAGAGAGAGAGAGAAAGAGGCAGAGAGAGATGCAGAGAGAAAGAGAAAGAGGCAGATAGAGATGCAGAGAGAGAGAGAAAGAGGCAGAAAGAGAGAAAGAGAGAGAGAAATAGGCAGAGAGAGATGCAGAGAGAGAACGAGGCAGAGAGAGATGCAGAGAGAGAGAAAGAGGCAGAGAGCGAGAGAGCGAGAAAGAGGCAGAGAGAGATACAGAGAGAGAGATGCAGAGAGAGGCAGAGAGAGAGAAAGAGAGAGAGAAAGAGGCAGAAAGAGATGCAGAGAGAGAGAGAGAGAGAGAGAGAGAGAGAGAGAGAGAGAGGGGCAGAGAGAGGCAGAGAGAGAGATGCAGAGAGAGAGAAAGAGGCAGAGAGATGAGGTGTATAAGTGGTTATATGAGGTGTCCTTGGAAGAGGGGTTGGACGACACTGCTGACTCGTCTTAACGGGAAGGAATTGATGGTGAACACAACAAATTACACTGAGAACCTCAATGTGCTCCATATTCATGACCATGACACCACTCTCTCCCCCACATAATCAGCATAGACAGGGCTAGCGCAGAATACACAACATACTCGATGAGACAGAATACACGGACGCACGCACGCACGCACAATATACATAATCAGAGCGCAGGAACACAGCAGCAACATCAGCACATACAGGAACAAAGCTCAACAGTGCATTCTGCGTTCATTGTCGAAAATCAATCAATCAATCAACCAACCATTTAGGCTTAAACAATCAATCCTATACAGTATAAGTGTTCCTATCCTCTTCTTACCTCCACCACCACCATAGTATACCCCTCTGGTCCCCTTGTATATGAAGTGGTGCTAAAACCTGTGCCTTTACATGATGCTTACGTAGGCCTCTGCCCAGCACCCTGCCCTGAACTTAGTCACTGTTACTGGCCCGCTACCACCCGGTACTCTACCCTGCACCTTAGAGGCTGCTGCCCTGTGTACAGAGTCATGGAACACTGGTCACGTTAATCATGTTTACATACTGTTTTACCCACTTCATACGCACATTCTGTATTCTAGTCAAGGCTCATCCTATACAACTACTGCTGTACACACCTTTTCTATTCATATAGTGTCTATAATGTCTATACAAACCATCATATACATACAGATTTATATTCCGGACTCTGACATTGCTCATTCTAATATTCCCATATTTCTTCATTCCTTTTTTTATATTTATGGTATTTGCCTGTATTGTTTCGTATTGTTAGGTATTACTACACTGTTGGAGCTAGGGACATAAGCATTTCAATACACCTGCGATAACATCTGAACAGTTTCATTTCATTTGGCTTCATCTCACCCTAGGCCATACCTGCTGTTCTAGATTACACATTTACCTCCATTGTGACTTCATTTGCAAATCTTTGAAATTGTGCAAAGCGCACTCGGGTATAAGAGTTGTAAATACTATTAACAATGTGTACCTCCAATGTAATTACACTGTACCTGCCTATGTAATAACCACGTAAATACATTGATTATAGTGCCACTTGATGTAAAGTGGGACCCCATTGCGTTACCAAGGTATACATTTACATCAGCTGAGGTAAGACTTACCTGCCGCCGAGTTTCTATCCTTCGACTCCATTTTGAAATCTTTCTTTTCCTCGTTAATGAAGAATGCGCTGTCCCCTCAATCCGGACAGCATCCATCGACTGTTCTCACTCTCTCCCCCTCTCCTTCCTGCACTCGTTTCTCTCTCTCTCTCTCTTTGGCCTCTATCTCTTTCTCTCTCTCACTGGAAAGATGTGCTGGTGGAAGCTCTTGATTGTGATTGGACGCTCTCGCTCTGGTCCTCTTATTCACAGGAAGCAGTCACTGAGGAGGACATGGTAGTTGGGCTACTGCCAAAGAAAGACAAGAAGAAGAAGGAGAATGATAACATTAGTCGTTTATAGCTGTGCAGTTATGAGGCCTGTTTATCTAAAAACTGTGATCATCTCAGAAAGTTCAGACTATTGATAGGTCACGCTATAAAGTCACGTTGTAAAAACACAAATAACAGAAAACTAAAACACTAAAAACTATCAAGTCCTCTCTCATACCAGTATAACATAGAATAGAATACAAATGGTGCATCTGAATATAGAGCTGGAAATAACAGATCTGGTCTGAATAAGACGAGCGAGAAAGGGGGAGTGTAGAGAGGGTGCACTCAGCACTGTTACCATGGCGACATTGGACGGAGAGAGGGACTGAGAGCGAGAGGGAGAGAGAGAGAGAGTTTTGAGTTTTAAATAATATTTATTGGGTCTGGGGGCCCACCACACAATAAATACTCATACAAAACACCAGTTACACATCAATTAAAAACACAACTCCAATTCCTCCTCCACAGTAACTAAACACAACAGCCTCTGAATACCCCATATACTCAAAAACAGATCAATATTGTTGACAAATTTATAATAGGCAAACTCAACTCTTAGTCTCGCTGCCAACATTCCCTCCAGCATTCCCACCACATCCACAGACACCTGTCCCCGAATACTGTTCTTTCGGGTCTTCCATATCGCTAATTTTGCTGCCCCTAACACAAAATTAAGCAACACAACTACACCCTTTTGACTGAACCTGTATTTTGGAAGAGAAAACCTCTCCCAACGTTGAGAACCAATCAGTGATCAGGTCAATCATCCCGACCAACCTGGGACACAGTAAAAACAGATGTGCCAGAGTTTCAGACTCAGCACAGAATGGACACCCCTCCCCAACAGCAGGGTCCAGGTGTACCAGATGCATGTTGGTGGCTATAGCTCCATGTATTATCCTCCATTGGAGGTCAGCTGTCCTCTTACCAATAGGCAGTTTGTATAATGATCGCCAACAGCCTTATGGAGAGGCACCTGGACCAAGCACACCTGCCCACCTCGTCGATTTGACCCCTTCCAGGGAAGAGGCATGGGACACCTTTACACATATTCTGTACATGGCCTTCTTTCCCACCTCCTTGAACTCCCCCAGCTCCGGGGTATCGAAGGAAAGCAGCATCCCCACGTCGTCCTCGAATGCCCCCATCGCAGCACTAACAATCAGTGCAGGGAACACATAATCCAGACCCTCCTTCCACCAATCAGAATTGGAAGTATCAGTCACATACTGCAGATGAAGCACTGGCAAGGAGTTGCAGACCTCAGCGACCTTCCTCATTAGACGAGATGGTCGGATCCCCGCTCTTTCTCCCAGCTCCTCCAACGATCTGCTCCTGCTCCGCATCAGATGACCCAGCTTGGTACACCCCACGCCTAACAGGCATGAACGAAGGCTAGCTGAACCCAAAACACGGGACTGGATGGCAGTGTTGTGAAAAAGAGGTTTTTCAAAAAGCCACATCCCTGGTGGCGTGCAGGCCTTACGGGACTCTCCAAGCCTGCATAACAGACTCATAAAATGGAGTCAGGCCAGGCAAATCACCCCCCTCCAGCTTTAAGAGGAAAGGGTGCTTGTCTAAGCCCAAACAGCCGGCTCTCCTCATCAATGTGTAGGCTGTTTCGACCCAGCTAGAACCGTCTCTGTACAACAATCTCTGGGCTGCTTGGAGCCGGAAAGCCATGATTCTAGAGGAAATGTCCACCAGGACTTGCCCACCCTCGTGCAGTGGCAGGTACAGGGCTGCAGCTTTAATCCAGTGTTGTCCAGACCAGAAGAAATTGACAAGGGTCCTCTGAAGCTCTTGTATCAGATCCTTTGGTGGTGGCAAAATCATTAGTCTGTGCCACAGGGTAGAGGCAGCAAGATTATTAGCTACCAGGACCCTTCCCCTATAAGACAGCTGGGGCAGCACCCGTTTCCATCTTGACAGTCTGGCAAACACTTTCTCCAATACACCCTCCCAGTTCTTTTTCTAAAAGACATCAGAGCCTCTTCATCCCATCTCTGCCCCACTGAAGCCCCCCTGGTAACCGTGGAGCGGACCCCGTCTGAAGCCCCCCTGGTAACCGTGGAGCGGACCCCGTTTGAAGCTGACCTGCCCTCAGCGCTTCACTCTTTCCCCAATTGACTCTAGCTGAGGAGGCCCCCTCATACACCTTTAAAGCGTTTGAGAGAACCTTAACATCTTCACCCCCTGTAATAAAAACTATCACGTCATCTGCATACGCAGACAGTGCTATCGCGGGACCCTTCATTACACCTGGCACAGAGAAACCAGTAAGCGTCGCTCTTAAAAAACAAAGCATTGGTTCAATCGCCAGACTATATAACTGCCCTGAAATTGGGCATCCCTGCCTGATGCCCCTTTGGACAGGGATGGGGCAACTCAAACCACCCCCCACCTTCACCATACACGAGGCCCCAGCATACAGTAAATTCATCCAAGACAAAAAAACATCCCCAAACCCAGAGGCTTTCATTGTTTTAAACAAGTACTGGTGGTCCACACGATCAAAAGCCTTCTCCTGATCCAAAGAAAGTAAACCCACATTTACATCAGACAGTTTACAAATGTCTAAAACATCTCTTATCAGAAACAAGTTGTCAACAATAGAGCGATCAGGTACACAGTAGGACTGGTCCTTGTGGACCAACAATCCCAGATACTCTTTCAACCTGTATGAGAGACATTTAGAAACAATTTTGTATTCAGCGCACAGCAAAGCAACAGGTCTCCAATGTTTTATGAGAGCCAAATCCCCCTTTTTTGGCAACAGTGAAAGCACCGCACGTTGACAGGATGCAGGAAGAGAACCCTCATGAAAAGATTCACACACCACTTCATAAAAATCATCCCCAATAGACCCCCAAAAGTGCTTATAAAACTCAGATGGTAAACCATCGATGCCAGGGGCTCGGCCTGTTGAGAGCTGCATAACTGCTGTGGACAGCTCTTGCAGTGTAATGTCAGAGTCCAATGTGACTCTCTGCTCAGGTCCCAATTGAGGAAGACTGTGTAACAACTGTTCAGTACATAGAGTCACAATCCTCCGCCTTATAGAGGGCCGAGTAGAAATCCACGGCATGTTGACGCATTTCACTGTCATCCGTGGTCACCTTCCCATCAGGGAGACGAAGGTTTTTTAAAAAGCGCTAGGAGCATCCATATCCTTGAGGGAAGCGAAACGAGACTTAATCAAAGCACCCTTCACTCTTTCATGCAGAAACGACCTCAGTTCATGTCTCTTGTCCTGTAAGTTCATGACTAGTCCAGGGTCGTTCTGAGTGAGCAGCTTCAATTCAAAATACTCGTATGTGGGCCTTCCCAACCTCCCACCGTTGTCTCAAGGACTCAAAATTCCCCTTTGTAACCCATTTTCCCCAAAACAACACAAACCTTTCACAAAACATGACATCATGTAACAATGTAACATTAAAATACCAGTAAGGTGATGACCTTCGTGGACAGGACAAGTGAATATCAACAGTACAATATGATGATCAGAGAAACCCACAGGAGTAATGTCACACCTTCCAACCCTACTACAGTATTGCTCAGATACATACAACCTGTCTAACCTTGCTGCACTGACACAACATTAACTTTTAGCCATGTGTACTGCCTAACTTTCGCATTCCTTACTCTCCATACATCAGAAAGCTCAAACTCAGTTAATAGGCCAGACAGGCAAGTGGCTGACCGCAGGTGAGGTTCTTCAGCAGTGCGGTCAACAGTAAAATCCACTGTCCAGTTCCAGTCACCCCCTAAAACCATACACCCCTCTTGGTCACACTGTCTTAAGGTTTCCTTTATTTGATCAAATATAGCAATATGCTCTGTACCCTCATTAGGAACATAAACATTAAAAAGAAAAAAAAAAAAAAACATCCACCTTGACCAATAAAACCCTTGACTATCTCTGTTGTAGATACCATAGTCACCCCTAAACCTGAGGAAAACAAGATTGAGACCCCAGCACTGAAATTAGTACCATGACTGAGTATATGCTGCCCCTCCCACCACATACCCCAGTCAACCTCATTTTCCACATCACTATGTGTCTCCTGTAGGAAAACTACATTAAGCCTTTTCTGTTTTTTTACTTCTAATACCCAAGCCCTCTTATTTCTGTCCCTTCCCCCATTAATATTGAGAGGACCTACCCTTAGTACCCCCATGTAGAAAATAGAAAAGAAAAGCAGAAGAAACCACAGAGAAACCAACGAGAAAAAAGACACCCTATGAAGCATTTTCATCATCATTGTTTTAATCTTCTCTTATTAACCTGACCACGTTTCCCACCACCTTTTGCTGCTGCAACAGCAGTAACACATTTCCTCAAGCGAAACCGCTTCTTCTCACTCAATTGGTCTAACCCCACCGTCTTCTGTAACATCACAGCTGACCTCACAAACTTATCAACATCAAAATAATCTGCCAATTTGACAGATTTCCCAAAAGCCTGATCCAGAAACCCATTTACCTTCTCTAGATCGTAAATTGAGTCGTCACCAGCTGCTATCATATCAAAAAAATATCCTTCTCCAGATCCTCCTCAGCTGAGGCCCCATACAACTGACTCCCCTCTGCCAACTCCCTTTCAACACTCCCCACTTGCACCCCATCACTCGTACCAGGCATCTCCTCCACTACCTGGGAGACTAGCCCCACCTGAACCTCATTACTCGTAGTGGGCATCTCCTCCACTACCTGGGAGACTAGCCCCACCTGAACCTCATTCCTCGTAGTGGGCATCTCCTCCACTACCTGGGAGACTAGCCCCACCTGAACCTCATTACTCGTAGTGGGCATCTCCTCCACTACCTGGGAGACTAGCCCCACCTGAACCCCCACCTGAACCTCATTACTTGTAGTAGCCCCACCTGGTAGTGGGCATCTCCTCCACTACCTGGGAGACTAGCCCCACCTGAACCTCATTCCTCGTAGTGGGCATCTCCTCCACTACCTGGGAGACTAGCCCCACCTGAACCTCATTACTCGTAGTGGGTATCTCCTCCACTACCTGGGAGATTAGCTCCACATGAAAACCCTCCTGTACCTCATTACTCGTAGTGGGCATCTCCTCCACTCCCTGGGAGCCTAGCTCCACATGAACCTCATTCCTCGTAGTGGGCATCTCCTCCACTACCTGGGAGACTAGCCCCACCTGAACCTCATTACTCGTAGTGGGCATCTCCTCCACTACCTGGGAGACTAGCCCCACCTGAACCTCATTACTTGTAGTGGGCATCTCCTCCACTACCTGGGAGACTAGCCCCACCTGAACCTCATTACGTGTAGTGGGCATCTCCTCCACTACCTGGGAGACTAGCCTCACCTGAACCTCATTACTCGTAGTGGGCATCTCCTCCACTACCTGGGAGACTAGCCCCACCTGAACCTCATTACTCGTAGTGGGTATCTCCTCCACTACCTGGGAGATTAGCTCCACATGAAAACCCTCCTGTACCTCATTACTCGTAGTGGGCATCTCCTCCACTCCCTGGGAGCCTAGCTCCACATGAACCCCCTCCTGTACCCCATTACTCATGGTGGGCATCTCCTCCACTACCTGGGAACCTAGCTCCACATGAACCCCCTCCTTTACCCCAGCACTTGTACTGGGCACCTGCTCACCAGTCTGATGAACTGGCTCTTCAGATACATCCTTACCTTCTACAACAATATTTTTCTGCTGCATAACATTTCCCTCTAATACAAGTTGCAACTCCGTGCCCTCAACACGGATAACTTGTTCCTCAGGTGCTTTTGGCTGCTCTACCGCTGTCGGCCCACCTCTCCCTACATCAGTGGGCCCAGGCGTTACGATGACCACCTGTGCCCCTCTCTCGGCCTTCTCCATTTTCGAGCAAGCATGCCGCTTATGACCAATATCCCCACATTCAAAACACAGTTCAATACCTGTACTAGCATAAGCCATATACAGTCTATTGTCATACTTGATTTTAAACGATAACTCTAAAGTCTGCTCCGGTGAGTCCAAAAACATAAACACCTGTCGCCGAAATGACCAACCTGTTTCAACGCCGGGTGTTTGCAACCCAACGGGACAACCTTAATTGAACTGGCGAACTTCCCAAAGCGCAATAACTCGCGCTCCAATAGCTCATTTGGAATAAACGGCGGTACATTTGAAATCGTTACCCTTGTTGACAAAGAAAAAAGCGGCATAACTTGAATAAACATTCCTTTAAGAATTACACCATGCTCAACCATACGATCAACAAGACACTCTTCTTTAAGAAATACACCATGCTCAACCATACGATCTACAAGACACTCTTCTTTAAGAAGTACGCCATGCTCAACCATACGATCTACAAGACACTCTTCTTTAAGAAGTACGCCATGCTCAACCATACGATCTACAAGACACTCTTCTTTAAGAAGTACACCATGCTCAACCATAGTACGCCATGCTCAACCATACGATCTACAAGACACTCTTCTTAAGAAGTACACCATGCTCAACCATACGAAGTACACCATGCTCAACCATACGATCTACAAGACACTCTTCTTTAAGAAGTACACCATCTACAAGACACTCTTCAACCATCAACCATACGATCTACAAGACACAAGACACTCTTCTTTAAGAAGTACGCCATGCTCAACCATACGATCTACAAGACGCTCTTCTTTAAAAATCAGGGTAATTTCCCACCAAAATCAGGGTAATTTCCCGCCAAAATCAGGGTAATTTCCCGCCAAAATCAGGGTAATTTCCCGCCAAAATCAGGGTAATTTCCAGCCAAAATCAGGGTAATTTCCCGCCAAATTCAGGGTAATTTCGATACGAAAAGGAAAATACTTAATTCTACCACAACAAAAAAGAATAACCTTAATCCTGCACAGAAGAAAACCAAAAAATGCCACCAATAAATAGAAAACCGAAAGAAAGTTCTGAATATCTAACTCCACACAACACACGCACTCCTTCGCTCATACAATTCCCAGCATGCACCAAACACTCCCAGCATGCAGAGAGAGAGAGAGAGAGAGAGAGGGAGAGTGAGAGGGAGAGAGAGAGAGAGAGAGAGAGAGAGAGAGAGAGAGAGGAGAGAAGAAAGAGAGAGAGAGAGAGGAAGAGAGGGATGAACGGAAAGCGGGACAGAGAGACAGAGGGACTGAGATAGGAGGGCTGAGAGAGAGAGAGAGAGAGAGAGAGAGAGAGAGAGAGAGAGAGAGAGAGAGAGAGAGAGAGAGAGAGAGAGAGAGAGAGCAGAGCAGAGGTCACGATCAGATGAGCTGTTGTGGAAATTTCCTCTATTTACCAAATCATGACAGCAAACTACACACAAGTCAGAGTTAGTTATCACAAAGTCCATTTTTAATTATATGAGCTCTATCACAACCCTGTGACTCTCAGATCAATTCAGTGTCTATCAATGAATTCTCTGAGAGTGACTTCCACATTTCAACTGAGATCCTTTATAGCAAAGACACACACAGGATAAGACAGCATCGGCATAATTCATCGTTCAGCTTTGTCTCCTAAAACATGAATTACGGAATCACCTGGAAGGTTCACAACTACCAAGGATTATTATTCTATACAGCAAATTCTCTGGAAAACAACAGAAACCTGAAAACACCATCCAACCTGGAACTGAGTGAGTAATGTTTAGTCTGAAACTATATTTTATTTCCAAAAGCCAAGAAGAAAAATACACAACATTACTTTATAAGGACTGAATTCTAACATAATTCTGCCAAGCTTGATACAGCTTCAACTAGCACTGACGTGTCAAGTGAGAGGTGTCAAAGCTCATTAGCCCAACAATGGCAGGAGAGTCAAACAGTCTACTCCAACCAAATGGAGAGGCCTTAGAAGCTCCCTCCCGCTGTTCAGAGGTAATTAAAATACAGTACCCTGTGTATGTAAAGAATGATAAGGCAAGAAAAGATTACAAAATGAAGCTCCTTATGGAAAATCAAGAGACACTTTTTGCTGACTATTACAAAAATGGGAACATCAGCAACCTTATCTTCCACACAAACCATCCCCTGGCATGGCACGGTGCTATATTAGCACACTACCCCTTTGTTAAGAGAAGGTGGGTTAACGAGGGGTGGAAACTCAGGATACTTGACAACGAGGACTCTGAGTCAGCTAATATAAACCTCTATAAGTCCGGAACAGTAATGGTACAGGGTAACCCCAAACAGTTTCAGCTGGACTTTCACCAAATTAAAGAATTAGCCCAGCAGGAGAAGCACTCCCTTGATAATGATACCTCCACCCTGAGCGGGTCAGACCAGACCTCTTCATTATGTAACCCCACAGACGAGCAACCCCCAGCGGACAGTCAACCTCCCAGCACAGAGTACTACCCCCTCATTGAAATGAAGGATTAATTCACCCAGCTGGAGGTAAGGCAGGTGGAGCTGGAACAGCAGGTGATTACACTTCAGTCAGCACAGACCCAGGCAACAGTCCAGCACAACAACACCCCCTTAACCAGACCCGGAGAGCTGGAGGTGGAGAGAGACATATCTGCACTCTGGACAGTGGTGAGACAACTTCAACAGGAGAAAGAGCAGGAGCAGGAGAAGAACAGAGCACTAGAGGAGAGGATCAGACTGCTGGAGGAGAGGTTGAGGGGGATGGCGTGTGACAGAGAACAACCCACTAGAGAGGTGGCCACCCCCACAGAGAAGCCAGAACAGCCCACCTCAGCACCCGACAAAAGTCTCGACACCACAGCAGAACAGTCCACACCAGACCCTGACCATAGAGTCAACATCACAGCAGAACAGACAAATGAAGAACCCCAAGCCCAGCGGCTCTCACCCCCTCTGAGCATCCCCCTTGTCAGCCACCCTGATAGCCCCTCTGACAACCCCCCCCCCCCCACACACACACCCACTGAGGACAAACACAAGACACAGATTGTACTACTTATGGACTCAAATGGGAAATATATAGAAGAAAAAAACATTTTTCCCAAAAACAGTGTGTCTAAACTCTGGTGTCCAACACCCAGCGCGCCCTAGACCTTCTGTCTGAGGACCAACTAGGGTCACTCAGCCACATAATAATACACACAGGCACAAACGACCTGAGAGCACAGCAGGAAAGGGTGGCCACAGCACTGAAGGGAATGATTGAAAAGGCTTCTTCTACTTTCCCCAATGCACAAGTGGTTATCTCCACCCTGCTACCACGAAAAGACTTTCACCCTGCCACAATACAACGGGTAAACGCAAGTATTTCCCGTGACTGTGCCTCAAAACGAAATGTTTTCCTGGCCCACCACTCCACCCTGGACTTGTACAGCCTCTATGACCAGGTCCAACTCTACAAGGCAGCAGTGCCCACCTTTGCCCGAACTCTAGAGGACATCGCTCTCAAACGTATCCCCAACACTTCACACAGGAGCAACAGATCAATAGACACCCCACCCAGACCAGCGAGACACCCTTCAAGACCTGCAGGACCCCCCCTGGACCTATACATAGAGGACCCACGCCAAGAGGACTTACATCCAGACCACAGCACCCCCAGACACATCCACACCCCCACCCCAACCAATCAACACCCCCCCACGTCAACCATTCCCACACCCCATTTAGGCCCCCTTAGATCAGACCTATGCCACTCCTGCCCACCCCATGCACCCCAACCCCGCAAAGAGGGCCTCAACATGGAAGCCACACATACGCCCAGGTAGTGAGCGGGCAAACAGGCCCAATCTTTCACTCGCCCAAGCCAATGGCATGCACCAGATGCTCAGCAGGCTCTGCTCACACTTACTGGCCTGAGGCTAAACCACGACCAACAACATTGGACGCTTTATGGAACAAAACACCGAAGGCAGAGGTCATCTGCCTTTGGCCTAAAGAGCAGGAACCCGGACTTCACCAAAGAAATCGGTAATACAGACATTGTCATCCTGCAAGAAACCTGGTATAGAGGAGATGGACCCACTGGTTGCCCTCTAGGTTAAAGAGAGCTGGTAGTCCCATCCACCAAACTACCAGGTGTGAAACAGGGAAGGGACTCAACGGGTATGCTAATTTGGTATAGAGTAGCCCTAACTCACTCCATTAAATTAATCATAACAGGAACATTTTACATTTGGCTAGAAATTCAAAAGGAAATTATCTTAACAGAGAAAAATGTCCTCCTGTGTGGTACCTATATCCCCCCACTAGAATCCCCATACTTTAATGAAGACAACTTCTCCATCCTGGAGGGGGAAATCAATCATTTCCAGGCCCAGGGACATGTACTAGTCTGTGGCGACCTAAATGCCAGAACCGGACAAGAACCTGACACCCTCAGCACACAGGGGGACAAACACGTGCCTGCAGGTGACAGCATTCCCTCCCACATATGCTCCCGTAGGCACAACTATGACAACATAACCAACAAAAATGGGTCACAATTCCTGCAGCTTTGTCACATGCTGGGTATGTACATAGTCAATGGTAGGCTTCGAGGGGGCTCCTATGGTAGGTACACCTATAGCTCATCTCTTGGCAGTAGTACTGTAGACTACTTTATCACTGACCTCAACCCAGAGTCTCTCAGAGCGTTCACAGTCAGCCCACTGACACCCCTATCAGACCACAGCAAAATCACAGACTACTTGAACAGAGCAATACTCAATCATGAGGCATCAAAGCCAAAGGAACTGAGTAACATTAAGAAATGCTATAGATGGAAGGAATGCAGTTTGGAAACCTACCAAAAAACAATTAGGCAACATCAAATTCAATCCCTTTTAGACAATTTCCTGGGTAAAACGTTCCACTGTAATAGTGAAGGTGTAAACTTGGCAGTAGAAAATCTCAACAGTATATTTGACCTCAGCTTCCCTATCAAATCTAAAAATCTCAAATAGAAAACCGAAGAAAAGGAACAACAATGACAAATGGTTTGATGAAGAATGCAAAAATCTAAGAAAGAAATTGAGAAACCTGTCCAACCAAAAACATAGAGACCCGGAAAAACCTGAGTCTACGCCTTCACTATGGTGAATCACTAAAACAATACAGAAATACACTACGGAAAAAGAAGGAACAGCATGTCAGAAATCAGCTCAATGTAATTGAAGAATCCATAGACTCTAACCACTTCTGGGAAAATTGTAAAACACTAAACAAACAACAACACGAAGAACTATATATCCAAAATGGAGATGTATGGGTAAACCACTTCTCCAATCCTTTTGGCTCTATAACAAAGAATAAAGAGCAAAAACATATATATGATCAAATACAGATCTTAGAATCAACTATTAAAGACTACCAGAACCCACTGGATTCTCCAATTACCTTGAATGAGTTACAGGACAAAATAAAAACCCTCCAACCCAAAAAGGCCTGTGGTGTTAATGGTATCCTCAATGAAATGATCAAATATACAGACAACAAATTCCAATTGGCTGTACTAAAACTCTTTATCATCATCCTTAGCTCTGGCATCTTCCCCAATATTTGGAACCAAGGACTGATCACCCCAATCTACAAAAGTGGAGAAAAATTTGACCGCAATAACTACCGTGGAATATGCGTCAACAGTAACCTTAGGAAAATCCTTTGCATTATCATTAACAGCAGACTCGTACATTTCCTCAATGAAAACAATGTACTGAGCAAATGTCAAATTGGCTTTTTACCAAATTACCGTACAACAGACCATGTATTCAATTTGGCATGAGAGTCTGCTGTACAAACTGAAGGAAAGTGGTGTTGGGGATAAAACATACGACATTATAAAATCCATGTATACAAACAACAACTGTGCGGTTAAAATTGCCAAAAAACAAACAAATGTCTTCACACAGGGTCGTGGGATGAGACAGGGATGCAGCTTAAGCCCCACCCTCTTCAACATTTACAGTGCCTTGCGAAAGTATTCGGCCCCCTTGAACTTTGCAAAATTTTGCCACATTTCAGGCTTCAAACATAAAGATATAAAACTGTATTTTTTTTGTGAAGAATCAACAACAAGTGGGACACAATCATGAAGTGGAACGACATTTATTGGATATTTCAAACTTTTTTAACAAATCAAAAACTGAAAAATTGGGCGTGCAAAATTATTCAGCCCCTTTACTTTCAGTGCAGCAAACTCTCTCCAGAAGTTCAGTGAGGATCTCTGAATGATCCAATGTTGAACTAAATGACTAATGGTGATAAATACAATCCACCTGTGTGTAATCAAGTCTCCGTATAAATGCACCTGCACTGTGATAGTCTCAGAGGTCCGTCAAAAGGGCAGAGAGCATCATGAAGAACAAGGAACACACCAGGCAGGTCCGAGATACTGTTGTGAAGAAGTTTAAAGCCGGATTTGGATACAAAAAGATTTCCCAAGCTTTAAACATCCCAAGGAGCACTGTGCAAGCGATAATATTGAAATGGAAGGAGTATCAGACCACTGCAAATCTACCAAGACCTGGCCGTCCCTCTAAACTTTCAGCTCATACAAGGAGAAGACTGATCAGAGATGCAGCCAAGAGGCCCATGATCACTCTGGATGAACTGCAGAGATCTACAGCTGAGGTGGGAGACTCTGTCCATAGGACAAGAATCAGTCGTATATTGCACAAATCTGGCCTATGGAAGAGTGGCAAGAAGAAAGCCATTTCTTAAAGATATCCATAAAAAGTGTTGTTTAAAGTTTGCCACAAGCCACCTGGGAGACACACCAAACATGTGGAAGAAGGTGCTCTGGTCAGATGAAACCAAAATTGAACTTTTTGGCAACAATGCAAAACGTTATGTTTGGCGTAAAAGCAACACAGCTGAACACACCATCCCCACTGTCAAACATGGTGGTGGCAGCATCATGGTTTGGGCCTGCTTTTCTTCAGCAGGGACAGGGAAGATGGTTAAAATTGATGGGAAGATGGATGGAGCCAAATACAGGACCATTCTGGAAGAAAACCTGATGGAGTCTGCAAAAGACCTGAGACTGGGACAGAGATTTGTCTTCCAACAAGACAATGATCCAAAACATAAAGCAAAATCTACAATGGAATGATTCAAAAATAAACATATCCAGGTGTTAGAATGGCCAAGTCAAAGTCCAGACCTGAATCCAATCGAGAATCTGTGGAAAGAACTGAAAACTGCTGTTCACAAATGCTCTCCATCCAACCTCACTGAGCTCGAGCTGTTTTGCAAGGAGGAATGGGAAAAAAATTCAGTCTCTCGATGTGCAAAACTGATAGAGACATACCCCAAGCGACTTACAGCTGTGATCGCAGCAAAAGGTGGCGCTACAAAGTATTAACTTAAGGGGGCTGAATCATTTTGCACGCCCAATTTTTCAGTTTTTGATTTGTTAAAAAAGTTTGAAATATCCAATAAATGTCGTTCCACTTCATGATTGTGTCCCACTTGTTGTTGATTGTTCACAAAAAATACAGTTTTATATCTTTATGTTTGAAGACTGAAATGTGGCAAAAGGTTGCAAAGTTCAAGGGGGCCGAATACTTTCACAAGGCACTGTATGTGGCGCGGGCACTAGAAAAGTCTGTAGCACCCGGCCTCACCCTACTAGAATCCGAAGTCAAATGTCTACTGTTTGCTGATGATCTGGTGCTTCTGTCACCAACCAAGGAGGGCCTACAGCAGCACCTAGATCTTCAGCACAGATTCTGTCAGACCTGGGCCCTGACAGTAAATCTCAGTAAGACCAAAATAATGGTGTTCCAAAAAAGGTCCAGTCACCAGGACCACAAATACAAATTCCATCTAGACACTGTTGCCCTAGAGCACACAAAAAACTATACATACCTTGGCCTAAACATCAGCGCCACAAGTAACTTCCACAAAGCTGTGAACGATCTATGGCATTCTATGCCATCAAAAGGAACATAAATTTCAACATACCAATTAGGATTTGGCTAAAAATACTTGAATCAGTCATAGAGCCCATTGCCCTTTATGGTTGTGAGGTCTGGGGTCCGCTCACCAACCAAGACTTCACAAAATGGGACAAACACAAAATTGAGACTCTGCACGCAGAATTCTGCAAAAATATCCTCCGTGTACAACGTAGAACACCAAATAATGCATGCAGAGCAGAATTAGGCCGATACCCACTAATTATCAAAATCCAGAAATGAGCCGTTAAATTCTTCAATCACCTAAAAGGAAGCGATTCCCAAACCTTCCATAACAAAGCCATCACCTACAGAGAGATGAACCTGGAGAAGAGTCCCCTAAGGAAGCTGGTCCTGGGGCTCTGTTCACAAACACAAACACACCCCACAGAGCCCCAGGACAGCAGCACAATTAGACTCAACCAAATCATGAAAAAAATAAAAGATAATTACTTGACACAATGGAAAGAATTAACAAAAAAACAGAGCAAACTAGAATGCTATTTGGCCCTAAACAGAGAGTACACAGCGGCAGAATCCCTGACCACTGTGACTGACCCAAACTTAAGGAAAGCTTTGACTATGTACAGACTCAGTGAGCATAGCCTTGCTATTGAGAAAGCAAGGCAGGCTATGTGCTCACTGCCCACAAAATGAGGTGGAAACTGAGCTGCACTTCCTAACCTCCTGCCCAATGTATGACCATATTAGAGAGACATATTTCCCTCAGATTACACAGATCCACAAAGAATTCGAAAACAAATCCAATTTTGATAAACTCCCATATCTACTGGATGAAATTCCACAGTGTGCCATCACAGCAGCAAGATTTGTGACCTGTTGCCACAAGAAAAGGGCAACCAGTGAAGAACAAACACCATTGTAAATACAACCCATATTTATGCTTATTTATTTTATCCTGTGTCCTTTAACCATTTGTATATTGTTAAAACACTGTATATATATAATATGACATTTGTCATGTTTTTATTGTTTTTAAACTTCTGTATGTGTAATGTTTACTGTTCATTTTATTGTTTATTTCACTTTTGTATATTATCTAACTCACTTGCTTTGGCAATGTTAACACATGTTTCCCATGCCAATAAAGCCCCTTGAATTGAATTGAATTGAGAGACAGAGAGAGAGAGAGAGAGAGACAGAGAGAGAGAGGGACAGAGAGAGAGAGGGACAGAGAGAGAGAGAGACAGAGCGAGAGAGAGAGAGAGAGAGAGAGGGACAGAGAGAGACAGAGAGAGAGAGAGAGAGAGAGAGAGAGAGAGAGAGAGAGAGAGAGAGAGAGAGAGAGAGAGAGAGAGAGAGAGGAGAGAGGGACTGAGAGAGAGAGAGAGAGAGAGAGACGAGAGAGGGACTGAGGGAGAGAGAGAGAGAGAGTTTGAGTTTTAAATACTCTTTATTGGGTCTGGGGGCCCACCACACAATAAATACTCATACAAAACCACAGTTACACATCAATTAAAAACACAACTCCAATTCCTCCTCCACAGTAACAAAACACAACAGCCTCTGAATACCCCATATACTCAAAAACAGATCAATATTGTTGACAAGTTTATAATAAGCAAACTCAACCCTTAGTCTCGCTGCCAACATTCCCTCCAGCATTCCCACCACATCCACAGACCCCTGTCCCCGAATGCTGTTCTTTCGGGTCTTCCATATCGCTAATTTTGCTGCCCCTAACACAAAATTAAGCAACACAACTACACCCTTTTGACTGAACCTGTACTTTGGCCCAAATATATACAGTTGGGAAGAGAAAACCTCTCCCAACGTTGAGAACCAATCAGTGATCAGATCAATCATCCCAACCAACCTGGGACACAGTAAAAACAGATGTGCCAGAGATTCATCTTCAGCACAGAATGGACACCCCTCCCCAACAGTAGGGTCCAGGTGTACCAGATGCATGTTGGTGGCTATAGCTCCATGTATTATCCTCCATTGGAGGTCAGCTGTCCTCTTATCAATAGGCAGTTTATACAATGATCGCCAACAGCCTTTTGGAGAAGCACCTGGACCAAGCACATCCGCCCACCTCGTCGATTTTACCCCTTCCAGGGAAGAGGCATGGGACACCTTCACACATGTTCTGTACATAGCCTTCTTTCCCACCTCGTTGAACTCCCCCAGCTCCGGGGTATCGAAGGAAAGCAGCATCCCCGCGTCCTCCTCAAATGCCCCCATCGCAGCACTAACAATCAGTGCAGGGAACACATAATCCAGACCCTCCTTCCACCGATCAGAATTGGAAATGTCAGTCACATACTGCAGATGAAGCACTGGCAAGGAGTCGCAGACCTCATCGACGACCTTCCTCAGTAGGCGAGATGATCGGATCCCCGCTCTTTCTCTCAGCTCCTCCAATCTGCTCCTGCTCCGCATCAGATGACCCAGCTTGGTACACCCCACGCCTAATAGGCATGAACGTAGGCTAGCTGAAACCAGAGCACGGGACTGGATGGCAGTGTTATGAAAAAGAGGCTCTTCAAAAAGCCACATCCCTGGTGGCGTGCCGGTCTTACGGGACTTGACAAAGACTCTCCAAGCCTGCATAACAGACTCATAAAATGGAGTCAGGCCAGTCAAATCACCCCCCTCCAGCTTTAAGAGGAAAATATGTTTGTCTAAGCCCAAACAGCCCGCTCTCCTCATCAATATGTAGGCTGTTTCGACCCAGCTAGAACAGTCTCTGTACAACAATCTCTGAACTGCTTGGAGCCGGAAAGCCGTGATCCTAGAGGAAATGTCCACCAGGCCTTGCCCACCCTCGTGCAGTGGCAGATACAGGGCTGCAGCTTTGATCCAGTGTTGTCCAGACCAGAAGAAATTGACAAGGGTCCTCTGAAGCTCTTGTATCAGACCCTTTGGTGGCTGTAAAATCATTAGTCTGTGCCACAGGGTAGAAGCAGCAAGATTATTAGCTACCAGGACCCGTCCCCTATAGGACAGCTGGGGCAACACCCATTTCCACCTTGACAGTCTGGCACACACTTTCTCCACTACACCCTCCCAGTTCTTTTTCTGAAAGACATCGGAGCCTAGAAAAACTCCCAAAGTCTTCATTCCATCTCTGCCCCACTGAAGCCCCCCTGGTAACCGTGGAGCGGACCCCATCTGAAGCTGACCTGCCCACAGCGCTTCACTCTTTCCCCAATTGACTCTAGCTGAGGAGGCCCCCTCATACACCTTTAAAGTGTTTGAGAGAACCTTAACATCCTCACCCCCTGTAATAAAAACGATCACGTCATCTGCATACGCAGACAGTGCTATCGTGGGACCCTTCATTACACCTGGCACAGAGAAACCAGTAAGCTTCGCTCTTAAAAAACAAAGCATTGGTTCAATCGCCAGACTATATAACTGCCCTGAAATTGGGCATCCCTGCCTGATGCCCCTTTCGACAGGGATGGGGCAACTCAAACCACCACCAACCTTCACCATACACGAGGCTCCAGCATACAGTAAATTCACCCAAGACAGAAAAACATCCCCAAACCCAAAGGCTTTCATTGTTTTAAACAAGTACTGGTGGTCCACACGATCAAAAGCCTTCTCCTGATCCAACGAAAGTAAACCCACATTTACAGCAGACAGTTTACAAATGTCTAAAACATCTCTTATCAGAAACAAGTTGTCAACAATAGAGCGATCAGGTACACAGTAGGACTGGTCCTTGTGGATCAACAATCCCAGATAGTCTTTCAACCTGTTTGAGAGACATTTAGAAACAATTTTGTATTCTGCGCACAGCAAGGCAACAGGTCTCCAATTTTTTATGAGAGCCAAATCCCCCTTTTTTGGCAACAGTGAAAGCACCGCACGTTGACAGGATACAGGAAGAGAACCCTCATGAAAAGATTCACACACCACTTCATAAAAATCCTCCCCAATAGACCCCCAAAAGTGCTTGTAAAACTCAGATGGTAAACCATCGATGCCAGGGGCTCGGCCTGTTGAGAGCTGCATAACTGCTGTGGACAGCTCTTGCAGTGTAATATCAGCGTCCAATGCGACTCTCTGCTCAGGTCCCAATTGAGGAAGACCGTGTAACAACTGTTCAGTACATAAAGAGTCACAATCCTCTGCCTTATAAAGGGATGAGTAAAAATCCACGGCATGTTGACGCATTTCAATATCATTCGTGGTCACCTTCCCATCAGGGAGACGAAGGCAGACCATCTGTTTGCGTTGAAATTTCGACTGTCCTAGGTTGAAAAAAAAAGCGCTAGGAGCATCCATATCCTTGAGGGAAGCGAAACGAGACCTAATCAAGGCACCCTTCACTCTTTCATGCAGAAACGACCTCAGTTCATGTCTCTTGTCCTGTAAGTTCATGACTAGTCCAGGGTCGTTCTGAGTGAGCAGCTTCAATTCAGTAGATTTGATGTCCTGTTCAAGGGCCTTGATAGTCTCTTTAACCTCAATTTGAGACAGAGCAGTATACTGTTGACAAAAAACTCGTATTTGGGCCTTCCCAACCTCCCACCATTGTCTCAAGGACTCAAAATTCCCTTTTATACCCCTCCATTTTTCCCAAAACAACAAAAACCTGTCACAAAACATGACATCATGTAACAATTTAACATTAAAATACCAGTAAGGCGATGACCGTCGTGGACAGGACAAGTGAATATCAACAGTAACAATATGATGATCAGAGAAACCCACAGGAGTAATGGCACACTTTCCAACCCTACTACAGTAGTGATCAGATACATACAACCTGTCTAACCTTGCTGCACTGACACGACCTTCATTCATTTTTAGCCATGTGTACTGCCTAACTTTTGCATTCCTTACTCTCCACACATCAGAAAGCTCAAACTCAGTTAATAGGCCAGACAGGCAAGTGGCTGACCGCAGGTGAGGTTCTTCAGCGGTGCGATCAACAGTAAAATCCACTGTACAGTTCCAGTCACCCCCTAAAACCATACACCCCTCTTGGTCACACTGTCTTAAGGTTTCCTTTATTTGATCAAATATAGCAATACGCTCTGCACCCTCATTCGGAGCATAAACATTCAAAAAAACAAACAGAAACCCCATAACATCCACCTTGACCAATAAAACCCG
The DNA here is from genome assembly GCF_045791955.1 of Oncorhynchus clarkii lewisi. Classification (NCBI taxonomy): domain Eukaryota; kingdom Metazoa; phylum Chordata; class Actinopteri; order Salmoniformes; family Salmonidae; genus Oncorhynchus; species Oncorhynchus clarkii. Next base: position 15,435,979 of record NC_092149.1, on the reverse strand, counting down.
ACCCTTGACAATCTCTGTTGTAGATACCACAGTCACCCCTAAGCCTGAGGAAAACAAGATGGCCACCCCAGCACTGAAATTAGTACCATGACTGAGTACATGCTGCCCCTCCCACCACATACCCCAGTCAACCTCATTTTCCTCATCACTATGTGTCTCCTGTAGGAAAACTACATTAAGCCTTTTCTGTTTTATTACTTCTAGTACCCAAGCCCTCTTAGTCCTGTCCCTTCCCCCATTAATATTGAGAGAACCTACCCTTAGTACCTCCATATAGAAAAGAGAAAAGAAAAGCAGAAGAAACCACAGAGAAACCAACGAGAAAAAAGACACCCTATGAAGCATGATCATCATCATTATTTTTCTTTCTTCTCTTAACCTGAACACGTTTCCCACCACCTTTTGCTGCTGCAACAGCAGTAATAAATTTCCTCAAGCGAAACCGCTTCTTCTCACTCAATTGGTCTAACCCCACCGTCTTCTGTAACATCACAGCTGACCTCACAAACTTATCAACATCAAAATAATCTGCCAATTTGACAGATTTCCCAAAAGTCTGATCCAGAAACTCATTTACCTCCTCTAGATCATAAACTGAGTCCTCACCAGCAGCTGTCATATCTAAAGAGATATCCATATCATTCTCCTGATCTTCAGCTGAGACCACAGACAACTGACTCCCCTCTACCACATCCCTTTCAACACTCCCCACTTGCACCTCATCACTCGTACCAGGCATCTCCTCCACTACCTGGGAGACTAGCCCCACCTGAACATCACTACTCATAGTAGTCATCTTCTCCACTAACTGGGAGCCTAGCTCCACATGAACCCCAGCACTCGTAGTGGGCATCTCCTCTACTGCCTTGGAGCTTAGCTCCACATGAAAACCCTCATGTACCTCATTACTCGTAGTGGGCATCTCTTCCACTACCTGGGAGCCTAGCTCTACATGAACCCCAGCACTTGTAGTGGGCATCTCCTCCACTACCTGGGAGCCTAGCTCCACATGAAACCCCTCCTGAACCTCATTACTCGTAGTGGGCATCTTCTCCACTACCTGGGAGCCTCGCTCCACATGAAACCCCTCCTGTACCTCGTTACTCACAATGGGCATATCCTCCACTACCTGGGAGCCTAGCTCCACATGAACCCCCTCCTTTACCCCAGCACTCATACTGGGCACCTGCTCACCAGTCTGAGGAACTGGCTCTTCAGATACATCCTTACCTTCTACAACAATACTTTTCCGTAGCATAACATTTCCCTCTAATACAAGTTGCAACCCCGTGCCCTCAACGGGGATAACTTGTTCCTCAGCACCAGGTGCTTGTGGCTGCTCTGCCGCTGTCGGCCCACCTCTCCCTACATCAGTGGGCCCAGGCGTTATGAGGACCACCTGCGCCCCTCCCTCGGCCTTCTCCCTTTTCGGGCAAGCATGTCGCTTATGACCAACATCCCCACACTCAAAACACCGTTGACTACCCGTACTAGCATAAGCCATATACAATCTATTGTCATACTTGACTTTAAACGATAACTCTAAAGTCTGCTCCGGTGAGTCCAAAAACATAAACACCTGTCGCCGAAATGACATTACCTGTTTCAACGCCGGGTGTTTGCAACCCAACGGAACAACCTTAATTGAACTGGCGAACTTCCCAAAGCGCAATAACTCGCGCTCCAACAGCTCATTTGGAATAAACGGTGGTACATTTGAAATCGTTACCCTTGTTGACGGAGAAAAAAGCGGCGTAACTTGAATAAACATTCCTTTAAGAATTACACCATGCTCAACCATCCGATCAACCAGACATTCTTCTTTAAGAAATACCACCACAGCTTTATTCATCCGGGATGCATAAGCAATATTCTCATAGCCTACCTTCTCTCCTACGGCGACCAGAAACTCCTCCACCGTGACAGTAGCTTCAGTAACACACCTAAAGCCGTGCCGAAGTGACAGGGACGGCATCCCCATTCGGGCTGCCATCCCCGCCAAAATCAGGGTAATTTCGATACGAAAAACAAAAAACTTAATTCTACCACAACAAAAAAAGTAAAAATAATAACCTTAATCATGCACAGAAGAAAACCAAGAAATAGCAAACCGAAAGAAAGTTGTGAATATCTAACTCTCCACAACACACGCACTCCTTCACTCAAACAATTCCCAGCATGCACCAATCACTCCCAGCATGCAGAGAGAGAGAGAGAGAGAGAGATAGAGAGAGAGAGGGACAGAGAGAGAGGGACAGAGAGTGGGACAGATAGAAAGAGGGACAGAGAGAGAGAGTGACAGAGAGAGGGAGGGGGACAGAGAGAGAGAGAGTGACAGAGAGAGAGAGAGGGGACAGAGCGAGAGAGAGTGACAGAGAGGGAGAGAGTGACAGACAGAGAGAGAGGAGAGAGGGACTGAGAGAGAGAGAGAGAGAGAGAGAGGGAGAGAGAGGGACAGAGTGGGACAGATAGAAAGAGGGACAGAGAGAGAGAGTGACAGAGAGAGAGAGGGACAGATAGAGAGAGGGGACAGAGCGAGAGAGAGTGACAGAGAGGGAGAGAGTGACAGAGGGAGAGAGTGACAGAGAGAGAGAGTAACAGATAGAGAGAAGGACAGAGAGAGAGAGGGGACAGAGCGAGAGAGAGTGACAGAGAGGGAGAGAGTGACAGAGGGAGAGAGTGACAGAGAGAGAGAGTAACAGATAGAGAGAAGGACAGATAGAGAGAGGGACAGAGAGATTGTGAGATTTTTTTAATATTTGAAGTAGGTAGACACGTTGCACTTCAAGCAGTAAAATGTATAAGCGCTGTATCAACAACCATAATGTGTGTGACCACAGCGACAGGCTGCCACACACACACACACACACACACACACACACACACACACACACACACACACACACACACACACGGACAAGCACTCATAAACACACACACACACACACTCAGCAGAGGACAAGATGTAATCCCAGTGTGTAGTGCTTACAAATGCTAAAGAAATCTAAACAGAAAAATGTGAAGAACAATAAAGGGGCACACATAATTTAGCAAACATAATTTAGCCAATATAATGCAGCACGGTCTAGAGGCATTAATATTTGATGATGCAATATGGCACCCTGATCAAAATAGGTTACATCCTGTTTGTATTGTGAGACCTAAAACAGAGAACTGCCTCAAAAGAGAGAGCGTAAGACAGACAAAGAGAGAAAGAGAGTACGAGAGAGAGAGAGAGAGAGGGAGAGAGAGATAGGAAGAAAGAGGGAGAGAGAGGGAAAGGAAGAGAGGGAGAGAGAGATAGGAAGAAAGAGGGAGAGAGAGGGAAAGGAAGAGAGGGAGAGAGAGAGAGAGAGGGAGAGAGAGAGAGAGAGGGAGAGAGAGAGAGAGGGAGAGAGATAGGAAGAAAGAGGGAGAGAGAGAGAGAGAGAGAGAGAGAGAGAGAGAGAGAGAGGAAGAAAGAGGGAGAGAGAGGGAAAGGAAGAGAGGGAGAGAGAGATATGAAGAAAGAGGGAGAGAGAGGGAAAGGAAGAGAGGGAGAGAGAGAGAGAGAGAGGGAGAGAGAGAGAGAGGGGGAGAGAGATAGGAAGAAAGAGGGAGAGAGGGAGAGAGAGAGAGAGGGAGAGGTAGAGAGAGGGAGAGAGATAGGAAGAAAGAGGGAGAGAGAGAGAGAGGGAGAGAGAGAGAGGGAGAGAGAGAGAGAGAGGGAGATAGGAAGAAAGAGGGAGAGAGAGAGAGGGAAAGGAAGAAAGAGGGAGGGAGAGAGAGAGAAAGAGCGAGAGGAAGAGAGAGAGGGAGAGAAAGTGAGAGAAAGAAAGAGAGAGTGAGAGGGGGAGAGAGGGAGAGAGAAGATTCCCTCTGCTGTGTCTCTGAACACAGGTTGTACCTTCTAAATGTTAGTGGTACAATAACATTCTCTCTCCATCTTGTCCCTTCTTCACCGTGATCTGTACCTCTCTGTCCTAAAGTGAGCTGCCCCTCTCTCTCCTAAAGTGAGCTGTCCCTCTCTCTCCTAAAGTGAGATGTCCCTCTCTCTCCTAAAGTGAGCTGTCCCTCTCTCTCATAAAGTGAGCTGTCCCTCTCTCTCATAAAGTGAGTTGTCCCTCTCTCTCCTAAAGTGAGCTGTCCCTCTCTCTCATAAAGTGAACTGTCCCTCTCTCTCCTAAAGTGAGCTGTCCCTCTCTCTCATAAAGTGAGCTGTCCCTCTCTCTCCTAAAGTGAGCTGTCCCTCTCTCTCATAAAGTGAGCTGTCCCTCTCTCTCCTAAAGTGAGCTGTCCCTCTCTCTCATAAAGTGAGCTGTCCCTCTCTCTCCTAAAGTGAGCTGTCCCTCTCTCTCCTAAAGTGAGCTGTCCCTCTCTCTCCTAAAGTGAGATGTCCCTCTCTCTCCTAAAGTGAGCTGTCCTTCTCTGACATTTTATGCATCTGTATTTATGTTCTGCCCCCTCTTTCATTGTTCTACTGATGACCCCATCCTCTCTTTCATTGTGCTACTGATGACCCCATCCTCTCTTTCATTGTGCTACTGATGACCCCATCCTCTCTTTCATTGTGCTACTGATGACCCCATCCTCTCTTTCATTGTGCTGCTGATGACCCCATCCTCTCTTTCATTGTGCTACAGATGACCCCATCCTCTCTTTCATTGTGCTACTGATGACCCCATCCTCTCTTTCATTGTGCTACTGATGACCCCATCCTCTCTTTCATTGTGCTACAGATGACCCCATCCTCTCTTTCATTGTGCTACTGATGACCCCATCCTCTCTTTCATTGTGCTACTGATGACCCCATCCTCTCTTTCATTGTGCTACTGATGACCCCATCCTCTCTTTCATTGTGCTACTGATGACCCCATCCTCTCTTTCATTGTGCTACTGATGACCCCATCCTCTCTTTCATTGTGCTACTGATGACCCCATCCTCTCTTTCATTGTGCTACTGATGACCCCATCCTCTCTTTCATTGTGCTACTGATGACCCCATCCTCTCTTTCATTGTGCTACTGATGACCCCATCCTCTCTTTCATTGTGCTACTGATGACCCCATCCTCTCTTTCATTGTGCTACTGATGACCCCATCCTCTCTTTCATTGTGCTGCTGATGACCCCATCCTCTCTTTCATTGTGCTACAGATGACCCCATCCTCTCTTTCATTGTGCTACTGATGACCCCATCCTCTCTTTCATTGTGCTACTGATGACCCCATCCTCTCTTTCATTGTGCTACAGATGACCCCATCCTCTCTTTCATTGTGCTACTGATGACCCCATCCTCTCTTTCATTGTGCTACTGATGACCCCATCCTCTCTTTCATTGTGCTACTGATGACCCCATCCTCTCTTTCATTGTGCTACTGATGACCCCATCCTCTCTTTCATTGTGCTACTGATGACCCCATCCTCTCTTTCATTGTGCTACTGATGACCCCATCCTCTCTTTCATTGTGCTACTGATGACCCCATCCTCTCTTTCATTGTGCTACTGATGACCCCATCCTCTCTTTCATTGTGCTACTGATGACCCCATCCTCTCTTTCATTGTGCTACTGATGACCCCATCCTCTCTTTCATTGTGCTGCTGATGACCCCATCCTCTCTTTCATTGTGCTGCTGATGACCCCATCCTCTCTTTCATTGTGCTACAGATGACCCCCTCCACTAGTGGGTCTGTCTCTCACTGGGTGGAAAGTGCCTCTCAAAAACACTCTCTTCCTAACCTTAGTGACTGTGTCCAATTGCGTGTGTGTGAGAGAGAGAGAGAGAGAGAGAGAGAGAGAGAGAGAGAGAGAGAGAGAGAGAGAGAGAGAGAGAGAGAGAGAGAGAGAGAGAGAGAGAGAGAGAGAGAGAGAGAGAGAGAGAGAGAGAGAGAGAGAGAGATGCAGAGAGAGAGAGAGAGAGAGAGAGAGAGAGAGAGAGAGAGAGAGAGAGAGAGAGAGAGAGGGAGAGAGAGTGGTTGTTTGTGACCTTAAACACAAACCAAATGATTTTATTGAAGAAATTCCCTCTGTATACCGTGCCTCTGAGTATTTAGTGAATGACCTTACTAAAAAGCTGCTGAGTTATTCCCCTTAGCCTCAGCTCCCCTGTGTCTACTGTCATTTAATTATGGGCAATCTTTTATTTCTCTTCAATAATGAAGATTGGAGGGAAGGGTGCGAGAGAGTTTGAGAGCGAGAGAGAGTGAGTAAGAGAGAGTTAGAGAGAGAGAAGGGGAGAGAGGTAGAATAAAATGTTTCTCTGTAGATTCCATTATAATCCAATATAACGTTATAGACAAGACAAGTGTTGTTTTTGCTTTTATGATCGAACAAGAATTAGTGATGTGAAGTGGATCCTAATCACACCACAGATCACCTTCACGAATATGAAAAGTAAAAACATAAACCGCTCCTTCCAAAAACAGACCCATAAATCACAAAGGAGATGTGGATATTTTAGCAGCTGCAGCATTAGCTATTCATTGCACAGATCAACTACCAAATTGCTCTTTGAATAAATGATGACGGCTAAGATAACTTTCCTCACACACGTGAAGTGCAGAAGGTCTACAGAAGTAGGATCTTAATTTGATCACCCTGGTGCAGGATAACTTTCCTGCTATGAAGGACATATAAAACGACTATTTAAGGTTTAAAAAGGCTTCTGAAGTTGGTCATTTTCTTTATTTCACCAGGTAGGCCAGTTGAGAACAAGTTCTTTGTTGTTTGTCTTCTTTGTCTTCTTTGTTATTTGAAATATCAGACTTGATTTTCCTTTACGAAAAATGTATCAACCCCTACAAAAATGTCTATTAATTATAATCCACATAATAATTCACATTTCCTGATGGTGTAGGATTATGTTCCTGCGGTAGCAAACTGTCTCAAATGAAGGTCCTACATCTGTACGTGACTGGAGAGTGAACACGCTAGAGAACATTCTGTCCAGTAAGGTGCCCAGCCTAAAGCCTACACACCACAGTTAGAGATTCACAGAGTTCATAGTCAATTCATGACCGTGGGACTACAAGGCTCTATCTGCACAAAGCATACTGTAATTCTGAGATATTGAGCATCAAAGTTTTCACATCCCAGATCTCAGAACAGTTTTGTAGTGAATTCTTCTTTATAACCCATTAGGGTCCTCATCTTAAAGGTACCTGAAGTGCAGAGTATCAAAATCGTGAGACATTTGTAAATCAGTTTTTTAGGGGGGTGCAATCGCAGATAGAACCTTGTGGCTCTGAAATGTCAATCTGGGTTCAACCATAATGTTCTATCTGAAACTTCTGAATTACACATGTTCAGTTTTTAAGAATTATGTATTTGAATACATAATTCAATAGCACTATTCTACCAAGAGAGAGTCAACACATCCTCAAATACATTAAGACATGTATTATGGTCATTAGATTAATTAGTCATCACTGAACAGCGACGTGACAGCATCATTTGTTTTAAGATTTCTGACAGTGTTTTATTGCTTATGTGCCATTGTTGCTAGCTAGACTAGCTTAGACCATACTTAGAGGAGAAGGCAAAGACATACACTACCATTCAAACGTTTGGGGTCACTTAGAAATGTCCTTGTTTTTGAAAAATCACATCAAATTGGTCAAAAATACAGTGTAGACATTGTTAATGTTGTAAATGACTATTGTAGCTGAAAACGGCTGATTTATTATGGAATATCTACATAGACGTACAGAGGCCCATTATCAGCAACCATCACTCCTGTGTTCCAATGGCACGTTGTGTTAGCTAATCCAACTTTATCATTTTAAAAGACTAATTGATCATTAGAAAACCCTTTTGCAATTATGTTAGCACAGCTGAAAACTGTTGTTCTGATTAAAGAAGCAATAAAACTGGCCTTCTTTAGACTAGTTGAGTATCTGGAGCATCAGCATTTGTGACTTTGATTACAGGCTCAAAATGTCCAGAAAAAATAACTTTATTTTGAAACTCGGCAGTCTATTCTTGTTCGGAGAAATGAAGGCGATTCCATGCGAGAAATTTCCAAAAAACTGAAGATCTCGTACAACGCTGTGTACTACTCCCTTCACAGAACAGAGCAAACAGACACTAACCAGAATAGAAAGAGGAGTGGGAGGCCCCGGTGCACAACTGAGCAGTAGGACAAGTACATTAGAGTCTCTAGTTTGAGAAACTGGCAGCTTCATTAACTGGCAGCTTCATTAAATAGTACCCGCAAAACACCAGTCTCAACGTCAACAGTGAAGAGGCGACTCCGGGATGCTGGCCTTCTAGGCAGAGTTGCAGAGTTGCAAAGAAAAAGCCATATCTCAGACTGGCCAATAAAAATAAAAGATTAAGATGGGCAAAAGAACACAGACACTGGACAGAGGAAGATTGGAAAAAAATGTTATGAACAGACAAATATACGTTTGAGGTGTTCGGATCACAAAGATGGACATTCGTGAGATGCAGAAAAAATGTAAAGATGCTGGAGGAGTGCTTGACGCCATCTGTCAAAGCACCCCCAATGTGATGGTCTGGGGGTGCTTTGGTGGTGGCAAGTGGGAAATTTGTACAGGGTAAAAAGGATCTTGAAGAAGAAAGGCTATCCCTCTATTTTGCAACACCATACACCAACACCATACAAATATAGATAGGCAATGAAAATAGATTCCTCATGAGCGATACTTTGTGGAATCTACAGGACTAAAATGACAACACAATAGAAGCAATAGACTAAAATACATCAGAACATAACAGAGAATAGAAGACAAACTAACAGATGTTCTGTGTCTGTAGCTTCTCTGTGACATTAGTCTCATTCACCAGCCAAGTCTCTGAGAACAGAAACAGGAAGCTTAGAAGCCTGGCTCATACGACTACAACAACATTATCAACATCCAACACGCAGATCAACTGAAAGCATCACAGTCATTATGAGCAGGGAGGGTTGTGTGTAAGATCAGGCTGCAGATGAGAGTCTGGCAGGAGGAGGAGGCTGAGCTGGAACACCTGAGCACGGTCCTGACTCCTGGGTCTACACAGCTGTCACCTTGAGCAAGGCTCCACACGGACAGACACACACACAAACAAACACACAAGCTTGCTGGCATGGACTCACTCACATGTGCGCACATGTAAAGAGTAAAATGTTCAGAGACAAAGACAAATAATATAACCAGTTGAGATTCATTTTTGTGTCACCCAGTGGAAAGCATTTAGGTCACAGAGCACATCAATCAAACAGGACCTGGAAGAGTAATGCTATATCTCTGTCTTACCACCAAAATACTGGAATACAGGTTTGGTTGAACAGCACTGCCCCCCTTGGACTGTGCCTCTCTAATCTACAGATGCTACATAGGAACACATTTTAATTTGGCCGATAAAGGACATGCATTGAACATTTTGATAATTGAGAAATTTTGTGCAACCCCTGCCAGAAAGACACTGCTGAAAGTGATTCAAACACCAGAAATATCCCACATTGATCAACAGAGATTTCAGGAACCCCCAGGAACCCAACATTTCCCCTAACCATTGATACAGGGTCAGATGGTTTCATCTCCCTATGGAGTAGGTTAGGACTGGGAGTAGAGTGGTCTGATGCTAGATCTGTAGTTAAGGGAATCCTGGAACCTCTAAAGCAAGGCCTGCAGAGGCCTGGCTGGGAGACAGTCAACACCTGAGAGGCTCCCACAGTAACATGCTGACTACACCTGCCACGCGCGTGCGTCCACATGCCCCATCGCACACATGTTGATTTTCTATCCACACCAGCAGGTTAAAATATCAAAACCAACTGTGAACCAATTCATTTGGGAGCATGTCAAAACACACATGAAAGACTCATGGACATTTAACTAGCTTGATGTTGCTAACTAAATGTCCTGGAAGATGAACGTTGGGTTGTTATTTTACCTGAAATATGTTTTTGTTTTTTTGCTGGTTCTTTGTAGAATTTGGACCCGGAGTCGTACAAAATGTTGTGTTTCTCTACTCTGACTATTAACATTGAGCAATCCCCTTCTGAGCCAATGCATTCAGCCTAATAAAGCCTAATAAATACATTTCATATATGCTATTGCAAATGTTTTTCATCTGTTAATGTTACTGTAGGCTATATGTAAAAACAATTCAAGTGTTTTACACCATCACAAAGAAATGCATTATTATTTCATTAAGGCAGGTCTTAAGAAACTTACAAAAAGGTATTGTATTTCAAATGAACAGAACAGCATATTTGAACTTGTGTTATGTTACTAGTCTCTGCTTAGTAGGCTATGGCTATGCTGCCTCAAGTGCTCAATCATAGATCGCATGGAATAGCGGATATAATATTCAACATTTTGAAATAGAGCCCTTGCCTTAATTTTAAGAGTTGTTTGGCAAATGTACAGTATGTGTTTTAGAAACATTCTAACCTGCTCTTTCCAATTGGTTATGAAATTAAAATGTCGTACCTGCAGGAAGGATGAGTTTTTCTTTTAAAGTTGCTTTCTAGTGAGCTCTGTTCCTTTTGTCAATTACCCATATTGCACTGCAATCTCTCCATTCACAAGGCAATTGATAATATTGTCACCCATCAGACTATTGTCAATTTAAACTTGTTTTTAGGCTACATCTATTATTATAGGCCTATGTGTGAAATGAGTTTCGATCTAGTTTAGGTGTACAGTAGTTTCCATTGGCCATTGTCAGATGCAGCCTGTCGGGTGAAGGAAGGGAAGGAGGGACCTGTCCTCCTAAAACTGCTTAGCTATGGAAATTCTAACAAAGGTAGTGTGACTTATTTAGGAAAAGTTACAAGTAACTTTGAAAATGTCTGAGTAATTAAAATGTTAAATTCATATGACCTCAAAATGATGCTCTCAGGGCTTCTAGTGTTAATCCACAGATAAAAGGTGAAACTGTTTGTTTTTAGTTAGTTACTGTATCTATGATTCATCTCTCCTCATTCATCTTACAAATACAAAGGTGGGTTTGTATGCTACTGAAAACCAATGATTAAATGGGAGAGGTGGGACTTACAACACATCAAGCATCTCAAATAAAACCAAGTTCTATTTTAGCGCCTAGCTATGCTAACGCCCGCTGTCGCGTGAGAGCAGTGTGGATGAAATGACATACACATCCATGTATTTTTACAACGCTTGGGCACGCAATGTGGCCGCTCTGGTTTGGGTGTAACATGTGGATGAACTGACGTTCCCTGGACTCACTAACACGCAATGTATATTATCACATTAGTTTAGGAACAACTGTCTGCAGAGGCATGTGTCTTATTCGAGGAAGCATGTCAATGTGAGGCAGTCTTCCTGGTATTCCTACAGTACCCCAAACTATTCTGCCATTCTATTTGGCCACAGGAAAAACATGAGAAAGGTGTTCCTCTGCAGTTCATGTTTGATTGAATTGAGCGCTTGGACTTCCTTTTCCTTCTATTTCCTTTCCCTTCTATTTTATATGACCACTCATCAGCACTTTTACACTGTAAAACTGAGTCTTATATGACCACTCATCAGCACTTTTACACTGTAAAACTGAGTCTTATATGACCACTCATCAGCACTTTTACACTGTAAAACTGAGTCTTATATGCTTATGAGGAGTCTCAATGAATGATACAGGGACAACACAAACAGCAGCAATGTGGGCATGCACACAGAAACACACACACACACACACACACACACACACACACACACACACACACACACACACACACACACACACACACACACACACACACACACGCACACACGCACACACGAGCATAATGAACAGTCAATATAAACATCATCTAAACATCTAAACCATTAACACTCCATCACTTCACAGTAGATCAATGGAAAGTTCTTTAGCCAACTACATTGTCATGGACCCACGCATGCATGCACACACAGGCAGGGGGCCCATGTTGTGTGACTTTTGATCACTGAGCATGACAGTCAGAAGGAGGAGGCGGCTCTGTGAAGTCTTTTATCTCTGCTCTATACACTCAGTGACTCTACACAGGCAGTGGCTTTATGTCTCTAATACCATAGGGCTGATTCATCACACTGATATACAGCACCACCACATCATGCAATACACCAGCTAGTTCATTTCCATGACAGGAAAACACAGGTGATGTATGTATTTACACTGCAGTTCATTGTGGATCTGAGACCAGAGCGGTAATGGAATGAAAAACTCAGCCAACCCCCCCATAATTTCACCTATGTTTATCATTTTTGTTTTCATGAATTCCAGATTCCATTTTGATTTTGTGGCTGTGGAATCTAGTGGAAACCGTTTATCATCCGCACAAGGCTAGAAAATCACTGCACCAGTTTTATGCACTGCCTTCGTCAATCTTGATTTGTCCAAATGAGCCTGGCAGATTCTCACCATTTTATATGTCCACGAGAATCTGTACACGAGAGTAAGTTTCCCCCTTATATAGTTATACTGTATAGTATTTCTATGTTAAGGCTCTATAGTACAGGTACATGTATCACTCCATTAAGGCTCTATAGTACAGGTCCATGTATCCTTCCATTAAGGCTCTATAGTACAAGTACATGTATCCTTCCATTAAGGCTCTATAGTACAGGTCCATGTATCCTTCCATTAAGGCTCTATAGTACAAGTACATGTATCCCTCCATTAAGGCTCTATAGTACAGGTACATGCATCCCTCCATTAAGGCTCTATAGTACAGGTCCATGTATCCCTCCATTAAGGCTCTATAGTACAGGTCCATGTATCCCTCCATTAAGGCTCTATAGGGGCACTATTTTATTTTTGGAAAAATAACGTTCCCAAAGTAAACGGCCTATTTCTCAGGACCAGATGCTAGAATATGCATATAATTGACAGCTTAGGATAGAAAACACTCTAAAGTTTCCAAAACTGTAAAAATATTGTCTGTGAGTATAACAGAACTGATATTGCAGGCGAAAGCCTGAGAAAAATCCAATCAGGAAGTGACTCTTATTTTGAAACCTATGTGTTCCTATGCATCCCTATTGACCATTGAAAGGTATATCAACCAGATTCCTTTTTCTATGGTTTCCCTAAGGTGTCTACAGCCTTTAGACGTAGTTTCAGGCCTTTATTTTGAAGAATGAGCGTGAACGACCACATTACGTAAGCGGTCAGGTGGGGGCTCTCAGAATGATTTTTGCGCAAAAGAGAGAGGCAGCCATTGTTCCTCCCGGTCCTAGTGAAAAGCCAACTGTCCCGGTTGATATATTATCGAATAGATATTTGAAAAACACCTTGAGGATTGATTATAAAAAACGCTTGCCATGTTTCTGTCGACATTATGGATATAATTTGGAATTTTTGTCTGCATTGTCGTGACCGCTATTTCCGGTGGATTCCTGGGCATAACGCACCAAACTAATGGAGGTATTTGGATATAAAAAATATCTTTATGGAACAAAAGGAACATTTGCTGTCTATCTGGGAGTCTCGTGAGTGAAAACATCCGAAGATCATCAAAGATAAACGGTTAATTTGATTGCTTTTCTGATTTTCGTGACCAAGCTTCCTGATGCTAAGTGGAAATAATGCTATGCTATCGATAAACTTACACAAACGCTTGTATTGCTTTCGCTGTAAAGCATCATTTCAAAATCTGAGATGACAGGGTGATTAACAAAAGGCTAAACTGTGTTTCAAAATATTTAATTTGTGATTTCATGAAAATTAATATTTTCTAGTAATATTTTGCTTATGACAATGGGAGGGGTAGTTCTAAGAGGTTATTAAGGCTCTATAGTACAGGTACATGTATCCTTCCATTAAGGCTCTATAGTACAGGTCCATGTATCCCTCCATTAAGGCTCTATAGTACAGTCGTGGCCAAAAGTTTTGAGAATGACACAAATATAAATTTTCACAAAGTTTGCTGCTTCAGTTTCTTTAGATATTTTTGTCAGATGTTACTATGGAATACTGAAGTATAATTACAAGCATTTCATAAGTGTCAAAGGCTTTTATTGATAATTACATGAAGTTGATGCAAAGAGTCAATATTTGCAGTGTTGACCCTTCTTTTTCAAAACCTCTGCAATCCGCCCTGGCATGCTGTCAATTAACTTCTGGGCCACATCTTGACTGATGGCAGCCCATTTTTGCATAATCAATGCATGGAGTTTGGAATTTGTGGGGTTTTGTTTGTCCACCCGCCTCTTGAAGATTGACCACAGGTTCTCAATGGGATTAAGGTCTGGGGAGTTTGCTGGCCATGGACCCCGAGACATTTAGTTATTACTTTTGCCTTATGGCAAGGTTCTCCATCATGCTGGAAAAGGCATTGTTCGTCACCAAACTGTTCCTGGAAGGTTTGGAGAAGTTGCTCTCGGAGGATGTGTTGGTACCATTCTTTATTCTTGGCTGTGTTCTTAGGCAAAATTGTGAGTGAGCCCACTCCCTTGGTTGAGAAGCAACCCCACACATGAATGGTCTCAGGATGCTTTACTGTTGGCATGACACAGGACTGATGGTAGCGCTCACCTTGTCTTCTCCAGACAAGCTTTTTTCCGGATGCCCCAAACAATCGGAAAGGGGATTCATCAGAGAAAATGACTTTACCCCAGTCCTCAGCAGTCCAATCCTTGTACCTTTTGCAGAATATCAGTCTGTCCCTGATGTTTTTCCTGGAGAGAAGTGGCTTCTTTGCTGCCCTTCTTGACACCAGGCCATCCTCCAAAAGTCTTTGCCTCACTGTGCGTGCAGATGCACTCACACCTGCCTGCTGCCATTCCTGAGCAAGCTCTGTACTGGTGGTGCCCCAATCCTGCAGCTGAATTAACTTTAGGAGACGGTCCTAGCGCTTGCTGGACTTTCTTGGGCGCCTACACTCTACAGTTCTATTGATCAAACAACCATAAAAAGGTAGGCTATCTTTGCCTGTATGCACATCAACAACTACAAGATCAACAACTAATGCTAGCCAAAGCAAGGTGAGCTAATATCTAACGAAGGAACATTAGATAAGTCCTCTAAAACTTTTTCAGCTCATTGGCTGTCAAAATTACACTAATAAACGATGGAGAATTGTTGTCTGCTCATCTTTCTGCAGCTTGCCTGCCAATGCCTGCCTGTCCCAACCAAGCACCCAACTAACTGGCTAAAGTTGGCTAGCTTGCTAGCTAGCTACTTCCAGACACAAATGAGAGAACACTTCACTGACCATTTTACTCACCCTAGCAGAGCTGGTTAGGCTGTTTAGATGTTATCCAGAGTATTCATGACTAACTATTACTTTTTTTTTATTGACACCAGTCATATTCAGGGGGTCTTGCATGTTCGTAAATTCATCTGTTATTCTTCACTCTGGCACACTAGATAGCTAGCCAGAGTGAATTTGCTAACTGGATAACAGTCATTCAGCATACCTAGCTAGCTAGCAAAGCGATTCACATTTCTTGCTAGCTAACCAAATGACACGTGCATCTCTAGCTGTGTAGCCACCGAAAAATGATACGAGGAGAAAAAGTCAGTCACTCACCCATTCTGTCAATGACATGACATTCCTCCTAGCAGCTAACTAGCTAGCTAGCTAAAGTTAGGCTCTGTGTTTTTAGCATCCTACCTAAATTGATATGCTAGCATATTAACCACGTTACGACTGACTTGTGATCATTTCCCTTGCTATTTTGATGGTATTGACATTCCCAGCCTTAGTTACATTTGTCCGTTTTGTCAAAATAGATGTGTATTAGTGTTGTCACGATACCAACATTTTTACTCTGATACAGATACCAGGTTTAGTATCCCGATACTCACAATACCATCACTCAATACCATCACGATACTCAATACAATCATGATACTCAATACCATCCCGATACTCAATACCATCATGATACTCAATACCATCACTCAATACCATCACGATACTCAATAGCATCACTCAATACCCTCCCGATACTCAATACCATCCCTCAATATCATCACGATACTCAATACCACCACGATACTCAATACCATCACTCAATACCATCACTCAATACCATCACGATACTCAATATCATCACTCAATACCATCACGATACTCAATTCCATCCCGATACTCAATACCATCCCGATACTCAATACCATCACAATACTCAATATCATCCCGATACTCAATACCATCACTCAATATCATCACTCAATACCATCCCGATACTCAATGCCATCACTCAATACCATCACGATACTCAATACCATCACTCAATACCATCATAATACTCAATACCATCACGATACTCAATACCATCACGATTCTCAATACCATCACTCAATACCATCACGATACTCAATACCCTCACTCAATACCATCCCGATACTCAATAACATCACGATACTCAATGCCATCACTCAATACCATCACGATACTCAATACTACCACTCAATACCATCACGATTCTCAATGCCATCACTCAATACCATCACGATACTCAATACTACCACTCAATACCATCACGATTCTCAATACCAAAACAATACCAAAACAAAAACACTGCAAATAAATTATATAAGGTGTATTAGCAGATTGGCACTTGATCCAGACAGATCTTTTGACTTCATTACAATATCATTACATTTAATTTTTTAAGGTATGCATTCATGAATAAATTATACAAACATACAATCAATTTGACTTAGTTTTTTACCAATCTAACTAGCCTACATAACAGCATAATGGTAATAATGTATTTGAAGGGTATATCTCCATTGATAAACTGGGTAAATCAACATGTAGCCTAAGCCTATTCACAACACAGGTGAATGCATATTCAATAGGTGTGTGTGCATGCATTGAGTTATTGAGCTTGTTTTGGCTACGGATGAAAAACAACATGTTTCTCTTCCATTTGGGACTTATTTTATAACATTTCCTGCTGTCTCTTTTAGACCCATGACGTCATTCACAGACACAGTCAGTTCGAGGCTGGAGCAAAGATGAGTAGAAATGTGAGGCGAAAGTTAATCAAGATTTTGGTGACAATCAGCTTTGAAATCAGCAATATTTTGCTCAATGGTTTGCAAAAAAGTACTATGGTAGTGAATTGATGTTAGCTTCACTTGTAAGCTAGCAATGAAAAGTTAGCCTACAAATCTGGAAGCTACCGGCATCTTCTTGCATTGTAAAGTGTTCTAGCCTGTAATGGACATTGTCATGCGAACAGTAATTAACAGTTAAAACATTTCTACATGCCGTGTTGCATTATTCAAGTGTGTTAAGTTCTGTGCAGCATAATAAGTGGTGATGCAGCCCAGACTCCCAGTGAAAGCAGTGTTTCCTCAGGACAGGCTACAGCTAGCAATGAGGAAGTGGGGCAGGCATGATGTGCTCGCACTATAAGCAGACATTGGCTGCGCTGATAGAAAGACTTGATCCTCTCTCAATCAGTAGACAACGTGAGACACATTTGACTGGTGAGAGACTGCAGATAGATTGGGGAGAGACTGGAGAGACACTGGGGAGAGACTGGCAAGAGACTGGAGAGAGACTGGGGAGAGACTGGGGGGAGACCTGGGGGTGACTGGACAGAGACTGGAGAGAGAGTAAGAGAGAGACTGAAGAGAGACTGGGGGAGAGACTGGGGGAGAGACCGGGGGGAGACTGGTGGGAGACTGGAGAGAGACTGGAGAGAGACTGGGGGAGAGACTGGAGAGAGAGTAAGAGAGAGACTGAAGAGAGACTGGGGGAGAGACTGGAGAGAGACTTGGGAGAGACTGGAGAGAGAGTAAGACTGGAGAGACTGGAGGAGAGACTGGGAAGATTGGGAAGAGATTGGGGAGAGACACTGGGGAGAGACTGGAGAGAGACTGGGGAGAGACTGGGGGGAGAGCTGGGGGTGACTGGAGAGAGACTGGAGAGAGAGTAAGAGAGAGACTGGGGGAGAGACTGGGGGAGAGACTGGGGGGTGACGGAAGAGAGACTGAAGAGAGACTGGGTGAGAGACTGGAGAGAGACTGGAGAGAGACTTGGGAGAGACTGGAGAGAGAGTAAGACTGGAGAGACTGGAGGAGAGACTGGGAAGATTGGGAAGAGATTGTGGAGAGACACTGGGGAGAGACTGGAGAGAGCCTGGAGAGAGACTTGGGAGAGACTGGAGAGAGACTGGGGAGAGACTGGGGGGAGAGCTGGGGGTGACTGGACAGAGACTGGAGAGAGAGTAAGAGAGAGACTGGGGGAGAGACTGGGGGAGAGACTGGGGGAGAGACTGGGGGGAGACTGGGGTGAGACTGGGATGAGACTGGGGGGTGACGGAAGAGAGACTGAAGAGAGACTGGGGGAGAGACTGGAGAGAGACTTGGGAGAGACTGGGGGAGAGACTGGAGAGAGCGTAAGCGAGAGACTGGGGGAGAGACTGGAGAGAGACTGGAGAGAGACTTGGGAGAGACTGGAGAGAGAGTAAGACTGGAGAGACTGGAGGAGAGACTGGGGGAGAGACTGGAAAGTGATGAGAGACTGGGGACGCAAGACTGAAGAGAGACTAGAAAGAAATGGGGAGAGACTGGAGAGAGAATGGGATAGAATGGGGAGAGACTGGAGAGAGACTTGGGAGAGACTGGGGAGAGACTGGGGGGAGACTGGTGGGAGACTGGAGAGAGACTGGAGAGAGACGGAAGAGAGACTGGGGGAGAGACTGGAGAGAGACTTGGGAGAGACTGGAGAGAGAGTAAGCAAGAGACTGGGGAGAGACTGGGGGACACTGGAGAGAGACTGAAGAGAGACTGGAGAGAGACTTGGGAGAGACTGGAGAGAGACTGGAGAGAGAGTAAGAGAGAGACTGGGGAGAGACTGGAGAGACTTGGGGGAGACTGGTGGGAGACTTGGGAGAGACTTGGGAGAGACTGGAGAGAGAGTAAGAGAGAGACTGGGGAGAGACTGGAGAGAGACTGAAGAGAGACTGAAGAGAGACTGGGGGAGAGACTGGAGAGACTGGAAGAAAGACTTGGGAGAGACTGGAGAGAGAGTAAGAGAGAGACTGGGGAGAGACTGGAGAGAGACTGGAGAGAGACTGAAGAGAGCCTGAAGAGAGACTGGGGGGAGACTGGAGAAATAATTTGGAGAGACTGGAGAGAGACTTGGCAGAGACTGGAGAGAGAGTAAGAGAGATACTGGGGAGAGACTGAAGAGAGACTGAAGAGAGACTGGAGAGAGACTGGGGGAGAGACTGGAGAGACTGGAAGAAAGACTTGGAGAGAATGGAGAGAGACTGGAGAGAGAGTAAGAGAGCAACTTGGGGAGAGACTTGGGAGAGACTGGAGAGAGAGTAAGATAGAGACTGGGGAGAGACTGAAGAGAGACTGGGGGAGAGACTGGAGAGACTGGATAAAGAGTTGGGAGAGACTGAAGAGAGACTGAAGAGAGACTGGGGGAGATACTTGGGAGAGACTGGAGAGAGACTGGAGAGAGAGTAAGAGAGAGACTGGGAAGAGACTGGGGGAGAATGTGGTGACTGGTGGGAGACTGGAGAGAGACTGGGGGAGACTGGGGAGAGACTGGGGGAGACTGGAGAGAGACTGGATAGACTGGAGGAAAGACTTGGGAGAGACTGGAGAGAGAGTAAGAGAGAGACTGGGGAGAGACTGGAGAGACTGAAGAGAGCCTGAAGAGAGACTGGGGGAGAGACTGGAGAAAGACTTTGGAGAGACTGGAGAGAGACTTGGCAGAGACTGGAGAGAGAGTAAGAGAGAGACTGGGGAGAGACTGAAGAGAGACTGAAGAGAGACTGGAGAGACTGGATAAAGAGTTTGGAGAGACTGAAGAGAGACTGAAGAGAGACTGAAGAAAGACTGGAGAGACTGGAGAAATACTTTGGAGAGACTGGAGAGAGACTTGGCAGAGACTGGAGAGAGAGTAAGAGAGAGACTGGGGAGAGACTGAAGAGAGACTGAATAGAGACTGAAGAGAGACTGGGGGAGAGACTGGAGAGACTGGAAGAAAGACTTGGAGAGACTGGAGAGAGACTGGAGAGAGAGTAAGAGAGAGACTGGGGGAGAGACTTGGGAGAGACTGGAGAGAGTAAGAGAGAGACTGGGGAGAGACTGAAGAGAGACTGGGGGAGAGACTGGATAAAGAGTTGGGAGAGACTGAAGAGAGACTGAAGAGAGACTGGGGGAGAGACTGGAGAGAGACTTGGCAGAGACTGGAGAGAGAGTAAGAGAGAGACTGGGGAGAGACTGAAGAGGGACTGAAGAGAGACTGTAGAGACTGGATAAAGAGTTGGGCGAGACTGAAGAGAGACTGAAGAGAGACTGAAGAAAGACTGGGGGAGAGACTGGAGAGAGACTGGGGGAGAGACTTGGGAGAGACTGGAGAGAGACTTGGGAGAGACTTGGGAGAGACTGGAGAGATAGTAAGATAGAGACTGGGGAGAGACTGGAGAGAGACTGAAGAGAGACTGAAGAGAGACTGAAGAGAGACTGGGGGAGAGACTGGAGAGACTGGAATAAATACTTGGGAGAGACTGGAGAGAGACTGGAGAGACAGTAAGAGAGAGACTGGGTAGAGACTGGAGAGAGACTGGAGAGAGACTGAAGAGAGCCTGAAGAGAGACTGGGGGGGGGGACTGGAGAGACTGGAGAAATACTTTGGAGAGACTGGAGAGAGACTTGGCAGAGGCTGTAGAGAGACTGAAGAGAGACTGGGGAGAGACTGGAGAGACTGGAAGAAAGACTTGGAGAGACTGGAGAGAGACTGAAGAGAGAGTAAGAGAGAGACTGGGGGAGAGACTTGGGAGAGACTGGAGAGAGAGTAAGAGAGAGACTGGGGAGAGACTGAAGAGAGACTGGGGGAGAGACTGGAGAGACTGGATAAAGAGTTGGGAGAGACTGAAGAGAGACTGAAGAAAGACTGGGGGAGAGACTTGGGAGAGACTGGAGAGAGAGTAAGAGAGAGACTGGGGAGAGACTGGGGAGAGACTGGGGGGAGACTGTGGGAGACTGGGGGTGACTGGTGGGAGACTGAAGAGAGACTGGGGGAGACTGGGGGGAGACTGGGGGAGACTGGGGGAGACTGGCGAGAGACTGGATAGACTGGAGGAAAGACTTGGGAGAGACTGGAGAGAGAGTAAGAGAGAGACTGGGGAGAGACTGGAGAGAGACTGAAGAAGCCTGAAGAGAGACTGGGGGAGAGACTGGAGAGACTGGAGAAAGACTTTGGAGAGACTGGAGAGAGACTTGGCAGAGACTGGAGAGAGTAAGAGAGAGACTGGGGAGAGACTGAAGAGAGACTGAAGAGAGACTGGAGAGACTGGATAAAGAGTTGGGAGAGACTGAAGAGAGACTGAAGAGAGACTGAAGAAAGACTGGGGGAGAGACTGGAGAGAGACTGGGGGAGAGACTTGGGAGAGACTGGAGAGAGAGTAAGAGAGAGACTGGGGAGAGACTGGGGGGAGACTGGGGGAGACTGGGGGTGACTGGTGGGAGACTGGAGAGAGACTGGAGAGAGACTGGGGGAGACTGGGGGAGACTGGGGAGAGACTGGGGGGAGACTGGGGGAGACTGGTGGGAGACTGAAGAGAGACTGGGGGAAAGACTGGAGAGAGACTGGAGAGAGACTTGGGAGAGACTGGAGAGAGACTTGGGAAAGACTGGAGATAGACTTGGGAAAGACTGGAGAGAGTAAGAGAGACTGGGGAGAGACTGGGGGGTGACTGGTGGGACACTGGTGGGAGACTGGAGAGAGATTGAAGAGAGACTGGAGAGAGACTGGAGAGAGACTTGAGAGAGACTGGGGGATGCTGGGGGGAGGCTGGTGGGAGACTGAAGAGAGACTGAAGAGAGACAGGAAAGAGACTGGAGAGAGAGTAAGAGAGCGACTGGGAGAAACTGGGAGAGGCTGGTGGGAGACTGATGGGAGACTGGTGGGAGACTGGTGGGAGACTGGTGGGAGACTGGAGAGAGACTGGAGAGAGACTGAAGAGAGACTGAAGAGAGACTGGGGGAGAGACTGGAGAGAGACTGGAGAGAAGAAGAGACTGGGTGCACTATAACGTGAGGCTGGGTAAGGAGAGACAGGTTAAGGAGAGACAGGTTAAGGAGAGACTGGTTAAGGAGAGACTGGGTAAGGAGAGACTGGGTAAGGAGAGACTTGGTTAGGAGAGGCTGGTTAAGGAAAGGCTGGTTAAGGAGAGGCTGGTTAAGGAGAGGCTGGGTAAGGAGAGACTGGTTAAGGAGAGGCTGGGTAAGGAGAGGCTGGGTAAGGAGAGGCTGGGTAATGAGACGGTGGGTAAGGAGAGGCTGGGTAAGGAGAGGCTGGGTAAGGAGAGGCTGGGTAAGGAGAGGCTGGTTAAGGAGAGACTGGTTAAGGAGAGGCTGGGTATGGAGAGACTGGGTAAGAAGAGGCTGGGTAAGGAGAGACTTGGTAAGGAGAGACTGGGTAAAGAGAGGCTGGGTATGGAGAGACTGGGTAAGGAGAGGCTGGGTAAGGAGAGGCTGGGTAAGGAGAGACTGGGTAAGGAGAGGCTGGGTAAGGAGAGGCTGGGTATGGAGAGACTGGGTAAGGAGAGGCTGGGTAAGGAGAGACTGGGTAAGGAGAGGCTGGTTAAGGAAAGGCTGGTTAAGGAGAGGCTGGTTAAGGAGAGGCAGGGTAAGGAGAGACTGGTTAAGGAGAGGCTGGGCAAGGAGAGGCTGGGTAAGGAGAGACTTGGTAAGGAGAGGCTGGTTAAGGAGAGGCTGGGTAAGGAGAGGCTGGGTAAGGAGATGCTGGGTAAGGAGAGACTGGGTAAGGAGAGGCTGGGTAAGGAGAGGCTGGTTAAGGAGAGGCTGGGTAAGGTGAGCCTGGGTAAGGAAAGGCTGGTTAAGGAGAGACTGGGTAAGGAGAGACTGGGTAAGGAGAGGCTGGGTAAGGAGAGACTGGGTAAGGAGAGGCTGGGTAAGGAGAGGCTGGGTATGGAGAGACTGGGTAAGGAGAGGCTGGGTAAGGAGAGACTGGGTAAGGAGAGGCTGGTTAAGGAAAGGCTGGTTAAGGAGAGGCTGGTTAAGGAGAGGCAGGGTAAGGAGAGACTGGTTAAGGAGAGGCTGGGCAAGGAGAGGCTGGGTAAGGAGAGACTTGGTAAGGAGAGGCTGGTTAAGGAGAGGCTGGGTAAGGAGAGGCTGGGTAAGGAGATGCTGGGTAAGGAGAGACTGGGTAAGGAGAGGCTGGTTAAGGAGAGGCTGGGTAAGGTGAGCCTGGGTAAGGAAAGGCTGGTTAAGGAGAGACTGGGTAAGGAGAGGCTGGTTAAGGAGAGACTTTGTAAGGAGAGACTGGGTATGGAGAGGCTGGTTAAGGAGAGACTGGGTAAGGAGAGGCTGGTTAAGCAGAGGCTGGGTAAGGAGAGGATGGGTGTGGAGAGAATGGTTAAGGAGAGACTGGTTAAGGAGAGGCTGGGTATGGAGAGACTGGGTAAGGAGAGACTGGGTAAGGAGAGACTAGGTAAGGAGAGGCTGGGTAAGGAGAGGCTGGGTAAGGAGAGGCTGGTTAAGGAGAGGCTGGGTAAGGAGAGGCTGAGTAAGGAGAGGCTGAGTAAGAAGAGGCTGGGTAAGGAAAGGCTGGTTAAGGAGAGACTGGGTAAGGAGAGACTGGTTAAGGAGAGACTGGGTATGGAGAGACTGGGTAAGGAGAGGCTGGGTAAGGAGAAGCTGGGTAAGGAGAGACTGGGTAAGGAGTGACTGGGTAAGGAGAGACTGGGTAAGGAGAGGCTGGGTAAGGAGAGACTTGGTAAGGAGAGACTGGGTAAAGAGAGGCTGGGTATGGAGAGACTGGGTAAGGAGAGGCTGGGTAAGGAGAGGCTGGGTAAGGAGAGACTGGGTAAGGATTGACTGGGTAAGGAGTGACTTGGTAAGGAGAGACTGGGTAAGGAGTGACTTGGTAAGGAGAGACTGGGTAAGGAGAGGCTGGGTAAGGAGAGGCTGGGTAAGGAGAGACTGGGTAAGGAGAGACTGGGTAAGGAGAGGCTGGTTAAGGAAAGAGTGGTTAAGGAGAGGCTGGTTAAGGAGAGGCAGGGTAAGGAGAGACTGGTTAAGGAGAGGCTGGGCAAGGAGAGACTGGGTAAGGAGAGACTTGGTAAGGAGAGGCTGGTTAAGGAGAGACTGGGTAAGGAGAGGCTGGGTAAGGAGAGGCTGGGTAAGGAGAGACTGGGTAAGGAGAGGCTGGGTAAGGAGAGGCTGGTTAAGGAGAGGCTGGGTAAGGTGAGACTGGGTAAGGAGAGGCTGGTTAAGGAGAGACTGGGTAAGGAGAGGCTGGTTAAGGAGAGACTTGGTAAGGAGAGACTGGGTATGGAGAGGCTGGTTAAGGAGAGACTGGGTAAGGAGAGGCTGGTTAAGCAGAGGCTGGGTAAGGAGAGGATGGGTGTGGAGAGAATGGTGAAGGAGAGACTGGTTAAGGAGAGGCTGGGTATGGAGAGACTGGGTAAGGAGAGACTGGGTAAGGAGAGACTAGGTAAGGAGAGGCTGGGTAAGGAGAGGCTGGGTAAGGAGAGGCTGGTTAAGGAGAGGCTGGGTAAGGAGAGGCTGAGTAAGGAGAGGCTGAGTAAGAAGAGGCTGGGTAAGGAAAGGCTGGTTAAGGAGAGACTGGGTAAGGAGAGACTGGTTAAGGAGAGACTGGGTATGGAGAGACTGGGTAAGGAGAGGCTGGGTAAAGAGAAGCTGGGTAAGGAGAGACTGGGTAAGGAGTGACTGGGTAAGGAGAGACTGGGTAAGGAGAGGCTGGGTAAGGAGAGACTGGGTAAGGAGAGGCTGGGTAAGGAGAGGCTGGGTAAGGAGAGACTGGGTAAGGAGAGGCTGGTTAAGGAAAGGCTGGTTAAGGAGAGGCTGGTTAAGGAGAGGCAGGGTAAGGAGAGACTGGTTAAGGAGAGGCTGGGCAAGGAGAGACTGGGTAAGGAGAGACTTGGTAAGGAGAGGCTGGTTAAGGAGAGGCTGGGTAAGGAGAGGCTGGGTAAGGAGAGGCTGGGTAAGGAGAGACTGGGTAAGGAGAGGCTGGGTAAGGAGAGACAGGTTAAGGAGAGGCTGGGTAAGGTGAGACTGGGTAAGGAGAGGCTGGTTAAGGAGAGACTGGGTAAGGAGAAGCTGGTTAAGGAGAGACTTGGTAAGGAGAGGCTGGGTATGGAGAGACTTGGTAAGGAGAGGCTGGTTAAGGAGAGGCTGGGTAAGGAGAGGCTGGGTAAGGAGATGCTGGGTAAGGAGAGACTGGGTAAGGAGAGGCTGGGTAAGGAGAGGCTGGTTAAGGAGAGGCTGGGTAAGGTGAGACTGGGTAAGGAGAGGCTGGTTAAGGAGAGACTGGATAAGGAGAGGCTGGTTAAGGAGAGACTTTGTAAGGAGAGGCTGGGTATGGAGAGGCTGGTTAAGGAGAGACTGGGTAAGGAGAGGCTGGTTAAGCAGAGGCTGGGTAAGGAGAGGATGGGTGTGGAGAGAATGGTTAAGGAGAGACTGGTTAAGGAGAGGCTGGGTATGGAGAGACTGGGTAAGGAGAGACTGGGTAAGGAGAGGCTGGGTAAGGAGAGGCTGGTTAAGGACAGGCTGGGTAAGGAGAGGCTGAGTAAGGAGAGGCTGAGTAAGAAGAGGCTGGGTAAGGAAAGGCTGGTTAAGGAGAGACTGGGTAAGGAGATACTGGTTAAGGAGAGACTGGGTATGGAGAGACTGGGTAAGGAGAGGCTGGGTAAGGAGAAGCTGGGTAAGGAGAGACTGGGTAAGGAGTGACTGGGTAAGGAGAGGCTGGGTAAGGAGAGACTTGGTAAGGAGAGACTGGGTAAAGAGAGGCTGGGTATGGAGAGACTGGGTAAGGAGAGGCTGGGTAAGGAGAGGCTGGGTAAGGAGAGACTGGGTAAGGAGTGACTGGGTAAGGAGTGACTGGGTAAGGAGAGACTGGGTAAGGAGAGGCTGGGTAAGGAGAGACTGGGTAAGGAGAGGCTGGGTAAGGAGAGGCTGGGTAAGGAGAGACTGGGTGAGACTGGGTAAGGAGAGGCTGGTTAAGGAGAGACTGGGTAAGGAGAGGCTGGTTAAGGAGAGACTTGGTAAGGAGAGACTGGGTATGGAGAGGCTGGTTAAGGCGAGACTGGGTAAGGAGAGGCTGGGTAAGGAGAGGCTGGTTAAGGAGAGACTGGGTAAGGAGAGACTGGTTAAGGAGAGACTGGGTAAGGAGAGACTGGGTAAGGAGAGACTGGGTAAGGAGAGGATGGGTGTGGAGAGAATGGTTAAGGAGAGACTGGTTAAGGAGAGGCTGGGTATGGAGAGACTGGGTAAGGAGAGACTGGGTAAGGAGAGACTAGGTAAGGAGAGGCTGGGTAAGGAGAGGCTGGGTAAGGAGAGGCTGGTTAAGGAGAGGCTGGGTAAGGAGAGGCTGAGTAAGAAGAGGCTGAGTAAGAAGAGGCTGGGTAAGGAGAGACTGGTTAAGGAGAGACTGGGTAAGGAGAGGCTGGGTAAGGAGAGACTGGGTAAGGAGAGACTGGGTAAGGAGAGGCTGGGTAAGGAGAGGCTGGGTAAGGAGAGGCTGGGTAAGGAGAGGCTGGGTAAAGAGAGGCTGGTTAAGGAGAGACTGGGTAAGGAGAGACTGGTTAAGGAGAGGCTGGGTAAGGAGAGATTGGGTAAGGAGAGACTGGGTAAGGAGAGACTTGGTAAGGAGAGACTGGGTAAGTAGAGACTGGGTATGGAGAGACTGGGTAAGGAGAGGCTGGGTAAGGATAGGCTGGGTAAGGGGAGGCTGGGTAAGGAGAGGCTGGGTTTGGAGAGACTGGGTAAGGAGAGGCTGGGTAAGGAGAGGCTGTGTAAGGAGAGGCTGGGTATGGAGAGGCTGGGTATGGAGAGGCTGGGTAAGGAGAGGCTGGGTAAGGAGAGGCTGGGTAAGGAGAGGCTGGGTAAGGAGAGACTGGGTAAGGAGAGACTGGGTAAGGAGAGGCTGGTTAAGGAGAGACTGGTTAAGGAGAGACTGGGTAAGGAGAGGCTGGGTAAGGAGAGGCTGGGTAAGGAGAGGCTGGTTAAGGAGAGGCTGGGTAAGGAGAGGCTGGGTAAGGAGAGGCTGGTTAAGGAGAGACTGGGTAAGGAGAGGCTGGTTAAGGAAAGACTGGGTAAGGAGAGGCTGGGTAAGGAGAGGCTGGGTAAGGAGAGGCTGGTTAAGGAGAGGCTGGGTAAGGAGAAACTGGTTAAGGAGAGGCTGGGTAAGGAGAGACTGGGTAAGGAGAGGCTGGTTAAGGAGAGACTGGGTAAGGAGAGACTGGGTAAGGAGAGGCTGGGTAAGGAGAGGCTGGGTAAGGAGAGACTGGGTAAGGAGAGGCTGGGTAAGGAGAGACTTGGTAAGGAGAGGCTGGGTAAGGAGAGGCTGGGTAAGGAGAGGCTGGGTAAGGAGAGACTGGGTAAGGAGAGGCTGGGTAAGGAGAGGCTGGTTAAGGAGAGACTGGGTAAGGAGAGGCTGGGTAAGGAGAGGCTGGGTAAGGAGAGGCTGGGTAAGGAGAGACTGGGTAAGGAGAGGCTGGTTAAGGAGAGGCTGGTTAAGGAGAGGCTGGTTAGAAGAATGGGAGCCCAGAACCATAGTCATAAAAGGCAGAGGCTGGGTAAGGAGAGACTGGGTAAGGAGAGGCTGGTTAAGGAGAGACTGGGTAAGGAGAGACTGGGTAAGGAGAGGCTGGGTAAGGAGAGGCTGGGTAAGGAGCGACTGGGTAAGGAGAGGCTGGGTAAGGAGAGACTTGGTAAGGAGAGGCTGGGTAAGGAGAGGCTGGGTAAGGAGAGGCTGGGTAAGGAGAGACTGGGTAAGGAGAGGCTGGGTAAGGAGAGGCTGGGTAAGGAGAGTCTGGGTATGGAGAGACTGGGTAAGGAGAGGCTGGGTAAGGAGAGTGGGTAAGGAGAGGCTGGGTAAGGAGAGACTGGGTATGGAGAGACTGGGTAAGGAGAGGCTGGTTAAGGAGAGGCTGGTTAAGGAGAGGCTGGGTAAGGAGAGGCTGGTTAAGGAGAGACTGGGTAAGGAGAGGCTGGGTAAGGAGAGGCTGGGTAAGGAGAGGCTGGGTAAGGAGAGACTGGGTAAGGAGAGGCTGGTTAAGGAGAGGCTGGTTAAGGAGAGGCTGGTTAGAAGAATGGGAGCCCAGAACCATAGTCATAAAAGGCAGCCCTGCTACAAAAGCATTGATCCTCTGAACAATTGCTGCATGACAGAAATGATGATCATTGCAGAACTCAACTACTGCGTTTCACTGAAGAGAGAAACAGAAGGAGTGAGAGAAAGGGAGACGGGGGGGAAGAAATCATTCCTTCCTGGGACTGGAATTACAGTATAGTGAAATGACAAGAAACGAGATGGAAAGGGGAAAAGAAAGAAGAAATGTTCAAAAGTTTCAGATATTCTGTCCAACTGTTCTAGGTCACCCATAAATTGGCTGATATCACTTTTACCCCTAGGCCAGTGCTCATCATTGGGTAGTGGGTGTTCCACTTTGACATTGGATGAAGTGAATTCCCCCCTTTCAATGTAAAGCCATTTGTAATTTTGAACAAAAAAGTATATTCAAACCTGCCCAACACCAAGATTACCAAGAGAAACCAATTGGAGCCACATTTCCTAAATGGAATGACCCAGCACCTCAATCAGAGCAACCTGGAAACAGTGTCCTCAAACAGATTATGACATTAAATCTCAAACTGATCAAAGTGTACTATCTGTTCAATGTAAATGTAATATCTATGGGGGTACTGCATATCTATTATTGATTATCTATGGGAGACCTGCACATCTACACCACACCTCATTCCAGGGGCACAACTTTGATTTTAGAAGTGGGGGGACATAATGTTTTTTTTATATAACAAAAATGTATCCAATTGGATATACACTCCAAACAGCCTACCTGACCGCTCGGAGGCATCCGCATGGTCCTAAAGCTCACCATCGCCTAATTTTCTATCACATTCCAATGATAAAACTGGGGGGGACTAAAATGCAATTTCAGAATGTGAGGGAGGGGGGGCCGAACCCCCCCGTCCCCAGTGAAAGTTGCGCCCCTGCCGGCATCAACTTGTTGATTAGTACTATAGACAAACTGTAGCAGGCCAAACACTCACTGTTAAATCACAGAGTCAATGGGTTGAGTTGAAATGGCTCCTTATCTTCCTGGGTCTCACCAATACACCAGAGTAGTAGCATGGATTTGACCTTTCTGCATAGAACACTGATCAACACACAATGGAGAAGCAGTTTGGTGAATGACAATAAATCAAACAGCTTTCATTGTGGAGGGCTTCAAAATGTGCTACAAGTCTATCCAGCTAGGTCACGGTCTACAAGTCTATCCAGCTAGGTCACGTTCTACAAGTCTATCCAGCTAACTCACGGTCTACAAGTCTATCCAGCTAGCTCACGGTCTACAAGTCTATCCAGCTAACTCACGGTCTACAAGTCTATCCAGCTAGCTCACTGTCTACAAGTCTATCCAGCTAGCTCACGGTCTACAAGTCTATCCAGCTAGCTCACGGTCTACAAGTCTATCCAGCTAGCTCACTGTCTACAAGTCTATCCAGCTAGCTCACGGTCTACAAGTCTATCCAGCTAGCTCACGGTCTACATGTCTATCCAGCTAGCTCACGGTCTACAAGTCTATCCAGCTAGCTCACGGTCTACAAGTCTATCCAGCTAGCTCACGGTCTACAAGTCTATCCAGCTAGCTCACAGTCTACAAGTCTATCCAGCTAGGTCACGGTCTACAAGTCTATCCAGCTAGCTCACGGTCTACAAGTCTATCCAGCTAGCTCACGGTCTACAAGTCTATCCAGCTAGGTCACAGTCTACAAGTCTATCCAGCTAGCTCACGGTCTACAAGTCTATCCAGCTAGCTCACTGTCTACAAGTCTATCCAGCTAGCTCACTGTCTACAAGTCTATTCAGCTAGCTCATGAGTCTATCCAGCTAGCTCATGAGTCTATCCAGCTAGCTCACTGTCTACAAGTCTATCCAACTAGCTCACTGTCTACAAGTCTATCCAGCTAGCTCACTGTCTACAAGTCTATCCAGCTAGCTCACTGTCTACAAGTCTATCCAGCTAGCTCGCTGTCTACAAGTCTATCCAGCTAGCTCACTGTCTACAAGTCTATCCAGCTAGGTCACGGTCTACAAGTCTATCCAGCTAACTCACGGTCTAAAAGTCTATCCAGCTAGCTCACTGTCTACAAATTTATCCAGCTAGCTCACGGTCTACAAGTCTATCCAGCTAGCTCACGGTCTACAAGTCTATCCAGCTAACTCACGGTCTACAAGTCTATCCAGCTAGCTCACTGTCTACAAGTCTATCCAGCTAACTCACGGTCTACAAGTCTATCCAGCTAGCTCACGGTCTACAAGTCTATCCAGCTAGCTCACGGTCTACAAGTCTATCCAGCTAGCTCACTGTCTACAAGTCTTTCCAGATAGCTCACGGTCTACAAGTCTATCCAGCTAGGTCACGGTCTACAAGTCTATCCAGCTAGGTCACAGTCTACAAGTCTATCCAGCTAGCTCACGGTCTACAAGTCTATCCAGCTAGCTCACTGTCTACAAGTCTATCCAGCTAGCTCACTGTCTACAAGTCTATCCAGCTAGCTCATGAGTCTATCCAGCTAGCTCATGAGTCTATCCAGCTAGCTTACTGTCTACAAGTCTATCCAGCTAGCTCACGGTCTACAAGTCTATCCAGCTAGCTCACGGTGTACAAGTCTATCCAGCTAGGTCACAGTCTACAAGTCTATCCAGCTAGCTCACGGTCTACAAGTCTATCCAGCTAGCTCACTGTCTACAAGTCTATCCAGCTAGCTCACTGTCTACAAGTCTATCCAGCTAGCTCATGAGTCTATCCAGCTAGCTCATGAGTCTATCCAGCTAGCTTACTGTCTACAAGTCTATCCAGCTAGCTCACTGTCTACAAGTCTATCCAGCTAGCTCACTGTCTACAAGTCTATCCAGCTAGCTCACTGTCTACAAGTCTATCCAGCTAGCTCACTGTCTACAAGTCCATCCAGCTAGCTCACGGTCTACAAGTCTATCCAGCTAGCTCACGGTCTACAAGTCTATCCAGCTAGCTCACGGTCTACAAGTCTATCCAGCTAGCTCACTGTCTACAAGTCTATCCAGCTAGCTCACGGTCTACAAGTCTATCCAGCTAGCTCACGGTCTACAAGTCTATCCAGCTAGCTCACGGTCTACAAGTCTATCCAGCTAGCTCACGGTCTACAAGTCTATCCAGCTAGCTCACGGTCTACAAGTCTATCCAGCTAGCTCACAGTCTACAAGTCTATCCAGCTAGGTCACGGTCTACAAGTCTATTCAGCTAGCTCATGAGTCTATCCAGCTAGCTCATGAGTCTATCCAGCTAGCTCACTGTCTACAAGTCTATCCAACTAGCTCACTGTCTACAAGTCTATCCAGCTAGCTCACTGTCTACAAGTCTATCCAGCTAGCTCACTGTCTACAAGTCTATCCAGCTAGCTCGCTGTCTACAAGTCTATCCAGCTAGCTCACTGTCTACAAGTCTATCCAGCTAGGTCACGGTCTACAAGTCTATCCAGCTAACTCACGGTCTAAAAGTATATCCAGCTAGCTCACTGTCTACAAATTTATCCAGCTAGCTCACGGTCTACAAGTCTATCCAGCTAGCTCACGGTCTACAAGTCTATCCAGCTAACTCACGGTCTACAAGTCTATCCAGCTAGCTCACTGTCTACAAGTCTATCCAGCTAACTCACTGTCTACAAGTCTTTCCAGATAGCTCACGGTCTACAAGTCTATCCAGCTAGGTCACGGTCTACAAGTCTATCCAGCTAGCTCACGGTCTACAAGTCTATCCAGCTAGCTCACGGTCTACAAGTCTATCCAGCTAGGTCACAGTCTACAAGTCTATCCAGCTAGCTCACGGTCTACAAGTCTATCCAGCTAGCTCACTGTCTACAAGTCTATCCAGCTAGCTCACTGTCTACAAGTCTATCCAGCTAGCTCATGAGTCTATCCAGCTAGCTCATGAGTCTATCCAGCTAGCTTACTGTCTACAAGTCTATCCAGCTAGCTCACGGTCTACAAGTCTATCCAGCTAGCTCACGGTGTACAAGTCTATCCAGCTAGGTCACAGTCTACAAGTCTATCCAGCTAGCTCACGGTCTACAAGTCTATCCAGCTAGCTCACTGTCTACAAGTCTATCCAGCTAGCTCACTGTCTACAAGTCTATCCAGCTAGCTCATGAGTCTATCCAGCTAGCTCATGAGTCTATCCAGCTAGCTTACTGTCTACAAGTCTATCCAGCTAGCTCACTGTCTACAAGTCTATCCAGCTAGCTCACTGTCTACAAGTCTATCCAGCTAGCTCACTGTCTACAAGTCTATCCAGCTAGCTCACTGTCTACAAGTCCATCCAGCTAGCTCACGGTCTACAAGTCTATCCAGCTAGCTCACGGTCTACAAGTCTATCCAGCTAGCTCACGGTCTACAAGTCTATCCAGCTAGCTCACTGTCTACAAGTCTATCCAGCTAGCTCACGGTCTACAAGTCTATCCAGCTAGCTCACGGTCTACAAGTCTATCCAGCTAGCTCACGGTCTACAAGTCTATCCAGCTAGCTCACGGTCTACAAGTCTATCCAGCTAGCTCACGGTCTACAAGTCTATCCAGCTAGCTCACAGTCTACAAGTCTATCCAGCTAGGTCACGGTCTACAAGTCTATCCAGCTAGCTCACGGTCTACAAGTCTATCCAGCTAGCTCACGGTCTACAAGTCTATTCAGCTAGGTCACAGTCTACAAGTCTATCCAGCTAGCTCACGGTCTACAAGTCTATCCAGCTAGCTCACTGTCTACAAGTCTATCCAGCTAGCTCACTGTCTACAAGTCTATTCAGCTAGCTCATGAGTCTATCCAGCTAGCTCATGAGTCTATCCAGCTAGCTCACTGTCTACAAGTCTATCCAGCTAGCTCACTGTCTACAAGTCTATCCAGCTAGCTCAATGTCTACAAGTCTATCCAGCTAGCTCACTGTCTACAAGTCTATCCAGCTAGCTCACTGTCTACAAGTCTATCCAGCTAGCTCACTGTCTACAAGTCTATCCAGCTAGCTCACTGTCTACAAATCTATCCAGCTAGCTTACAGTCTACAAGTCTATCCAGCTAGCTCACTGTCTACAAGTCTATCCAGCTAGGTCACGGTCTACAAGTCTATCCAGCTAACTCACGGTCTAAAAGTCTATCCAGCTAGCTCACTGTCTACAAATTTATCCAGCTAGCTCACGGTCTACAAGTCTATCCAGCTAGCTCACGGTCTACAAGTCTATCCAGCTAACTCACGGTCTACAAGTCTATCCAGCTAGCTCACTGTCTACAAGTCTATCCAGCTAACTCACGGTCTACAAGTCTATCCAGCTAGCTCACGGTCTACAAGTCTATCCAGCTAGCTCACTGTCTACAAGTCTTTCCAGATAGCTCACGGTCTACAAGTCTATCCAGCTAGCTCACGGTCTACAAGTCTATCCAGCTAGCTCACGGTCTACAAGTCTATCCAGCTAGGTCACAGTCTACAAGTCTATCCAGCTAGCTCACGGTCTACAAGTCTATCCAGCTAGCTCACTGTCTACAAGTCTATCCAGCTAGCTCACTGTCTACAAGTTTATCCAGCTAGCTCATGAGTCTATCCAGCTAGCTCATGAGTCTATCCAGCTAGCTTACTGTCTACAAGTCTATCCAGCTAGCTCACAGTCTACAAGTCTATCCAGCTAGCTCACGGTCTACAAGTCTATCCAGCTAGCTCACGGTCTACAAGTCTATCCAGCTAGCTCACGGTCCACAAGTCTATCCAGCTAGCTCACGGTGTACAAGTCTATCCAGCTAGGTCACAGTCTACAAGTCTATCCAGCTAGCTCACGGTCTACAAGTCTATCCAGCTAGCTCACTGTCTACAAGTCTATCCAGCTAGCTCACTGTCTACAAGTCTATCCAGCTAGCTCAATGTCTACAAGTCTATCCAGCTAGCTCACTGTCTACAAGTCTATCCAGCTAGCTCACTGTCTACAAGTCTATCCAGCTAGCTCACTGTCTACAAGTCTATCCAGCTAGCTCACTGTCTACAAATCTATCCAGCTAGCTTACAGTCTACAAGTCTATCCAGCTAGCTCACTGTCTACAAGTCTATCCAGCTAGGTCACGGTCTACAAGTCTATCCAGCTAACTCACGGTCTAAAAGTCTATCCAGCTAGCTCACTGTCTACAAATTTATCCAGCTAGCTCACGGTCTACAAGTCTATCCAGCTAGCTCACGGTCTACAAGTCTATCCAGCTAACTCACGGTCTACAAGTCTATCCAGCTAGCTCACTGTCTACAAGTCTATCCAGCTAACTCACGGTCTACAAGTCTATCCAGCTAGCTCACGGTCTACAAGTCTATCCAGCTAGCTCACTGTCTACAAGTCTTTCCAGATAGCTCACGGTCTACAAGTCTATCCAGCTAGCTCACGGTCTACAAGTCTATCCAGCTAGCTCACGGTCTACAAGTCTATCCAGCTAGGTCACAGTCTACAAGTCTATCCAGCTAGCTCACGGTCTACAAGTCTATCCAGCTAGCTCACTGTCTACAAGTCTATCCAGCTAGCTCACTGTCTACAAGTTTATCCAGCTAGCTCATGAGTCTATCCAGCTAGCTCATGAGTCTATCCAGCTAGCTTACTGTCTACAAGTCTATCCAGCTAGCTCACAGTCTACAAGTCTATCCAGCTAGCTCACGGTCTACAAGTCTATCCAGCTAGCTCACGGTCTACAAGTCTATCCAGCTAGCTCACGGTCCACAAGTCTATCCAGCTAGCTCACGGTGTACAAGTCTATCCAGCTAGGTCACAGTCTACAAGTCTATCCAGCTAGCTCACGGTCTACAAGTCTATCCAGCTAGCTCACTGTCTACAAGTCTATCCAGCTAGCTCACTGTCTACAAGTCTATCCAGCTAGCTCATGAGTCTATCCAGCTAGCTCATGAGTCTATCCAGCTAGCTTACTGTCTACAAGTCTATCCAGCTAGCTCACTGTCTACAAGTCTATCCAGCTAGCTCACTGTCTACAAGTCTATCCAGCTAGCTCACTGTCTACAAGTCTATCCAGCTAGCTCACTGTCTACAAGTCTATCCAGCTAGCTCACTATCTACAAGTCTATCCAGCTAGCTCACGGTCTACAAGTCTATCCAGCTAGCTCACGGTCTACAAGTCTATCCAGCTAGCTCACTGTCTACAAGTCTATCCAGCTAGCTCACGGTCTACAAGTCTATCCAGCTAGCTCACGGTCTACAAGTCTATCCAGCTAGCTCACGGTCTACAAGTCTATCCAGCTAGCTCACAGTCTACAAGTCTATCCAGCTAGGTCACGGTCTACAAGTCTATCCAGCTAGCTCACGGTCTACAAGTCTATCCAGCTAGCTCACGGTCTACAAGTCTATTCAGCTAGGTCACAGTCTACAAGTCTATCCATCTAGCTCACGGTCTACAAGTCTATCCAGCTAGCTCACTGTCTACAAGTCTATCCAGCTAGCTCACTGTCTACAAGTCTATTCAGCTAGCTCATGAGTCTATCCAGCTAGCTCATGAGTCTATCCAGCTAGCTCACTGTCTACAAGTCTATCCAGCTAGCTCACTGTCTACAAGTCTATCCAGCTAGCTCACTGTCTACAAGTCTATTCAGCTAGCTCATGAGTCTATCCAGCTAGCTCATGAGTCTATCCAGCTAGCTCACTGTCTACAAGTCTATCCAGCTAGCTCACTGTCTACAAGTCTATCCAGCTAGCTCACTGTCTACAAGTCTATCCAGCTAGCTCACTGTCTACAAGTCTATCCAGCTAGCTCGCTGTCTACAAGTCTATCCAGCTAGCTCACTGTCTACAAGTCTATCCAGCTAGGTCACGGTCTACAAGTCTATCCAGCTAGCTCACGGTCTACAAGTCTATCCAGCTAGCTCACGGTCTACAAGTCTATCCAGCTAGCTCACAGTCTACAAGTCTATCCAGCTAGGTCACGGTCTACAAGTCTATCCAGCTAGCTCACGGTCTACAAGTCTATCCAGCTAGCTCACGGTCTACAAGTCTATTCAGCTAGGTCACAGTCTACAAGTCTATCCATCTAGCTCACGGTCTACAAGTCTATCCAGCTAGCTCACTGTCTACAAGTCTATCCAGCTAGCTCACTGTCTACAAGTCTATTCAGCTAGCTCATGAGTCTATCCAGCTAGCTCATGAGTCTATCCAGCTAGCTCACTGTCTACAAGTCTATCCAGCTAGCTCACTGTCTACAAGTCTATCCAGCTAGCTCACTGTCTACAAGTCTATTCAGCTAGCTCATGAGTCTATCCAGCTAGCTCATGAGTCTATCCAGCTAGCTCACTGTCTACAAGTCTATCCAGCTAGCTCACTGTCTACAAGTCTATCCAGCTAGCTCACTGTCTACAAGTCTATCCAGCTAGCTCACTGTCTACAAGTCTATCCAGCTAGCTCGCTGTCTACAAGTCTATCCAGCTAGCTCACTGTCTACAAGTCTATCCAGCTAGCTCACTGTCTACAAGTCTATTCAGCTAGCTCATGAGTCTATCCAGCTAGCTCATGAGTCTATCCAGCTAGCTCACTGTCTACAAGTCTATCCAGCTAGCTCACTGTCTACAAGTCTATCCAGCTAGCTCACTGTCTACAAGTCTATTCAGCTAGCTCATGAGTCTATCCAGCTAGCTCATGAGTCTATCCAGCTAGCTCACTGTCTACAAGTCTATCCAGCTAGCTCACTGTCTACAAGTCTATCCAGCTAGCTCACTGTCTACAAGTCTATCCAGCTAGCTCACTGTCTACAAGTCTATCCAGCTAGCTCGCTGTCTACAAGTCTATCCAGCTAGCTCACTGTCTACAAGTCTATCCAGCTAGTTCACGGTCTACAAGTCTATCCAGCTAACTCACGGTCTAAAAGTCTATCCAGCTAGCTCACTGTCTACAAATTTATCCAGCTAGCTCACGGTCTACAAGTCTATCCAGCTAGCTCACGGTCTACAAGTCTATCCAGCTAACTCACGGTCTACAAGTCTATCCAGCTAACTCACGGTCTACAAGTCTATCCAGCTAGCTCACGGTCTACAAGTCTATCCAGCTAGCTCACGGTCTACAAGTCTATCCAGCTAGCTCACTGTCTACAAGTCTTTCCAGATAGCTCACGGTCTACAAGTCTATCCAGCTAGGTCACGGTCTACAAGTCTATCCAGCTAGCTCACTGTCTACAAGTCTATCCAGCTAGCTCACTGTCTACACGTTTATCCAGCTAGCTCATGAGTCTATCCAGCTAGCTCATGAGTCTATCCAGCTAGCTTACTGTCTACAAGTCTATCCAGCTAGCTCACAGTCTACAAGTCTATCCAGCTAGCTCACGGTCTACAAGTCTATCCAGCTAGCTCACGGTCTACAAGTCTATCCAGCTAGCTCACGGTCTACAAGTCTATCCAGCTAGCTCACGGTGTACAAGTCTATCCAGCTAGGTCACAGTCTACAAGTCTATCCAGCTAGCTCACGGTCTACAAGTCTATCCAGCTAGCTCACGGTCTACAAGTCTATCCAGCTAGCTCACGGTCTACAAGTCTATCCAGCTAGCTCACGGTCTACAAGTCTATCCAGCTAGCTCACGGTGTACAAGTCTATCCAGCTAGGTCACAGTCTACAAGTCTATCCAGCTAGCTCACTGTCTACAAGTCTATCCAGCTAGCTCACTGTCTACAAGTCTATCCAGCTAGCTCATGAGTCTATCCAGCTAGCTCATGAGTCTATCCAGCTAGCTTACTGTCTACAAGTCTATCCAGCTAGCTCACTGTCTACAAGTCTATCCAGCTAGCTCACTGTCTAAAAGTCTATCCAGCTAGCTCACTGTCTACAAGTCTATCCAGCTAGCTCACTGTCTACAAGTCTATCCAGCTAGCTCACTGTCTACAAATCTATCCAGCTAGCTTACAGTCTACAAGTCTATCCAGCTAGCTCACTGTCTACAAGTCTATCCAGCTAGCTCACTGTCTACAAGTCTATCCAGCTAGCTCACTGTCTACAAGTCTATCCAGCTAGCTTCTGAGTCTATCCAGCTAGCTCACTGTCTACAAGTCTATCCAGCTAGCTCACTGTCTACAAGTCTATCCAGCTAGCGCACAGTCTACAAGTCTATCCAGCTAGCGCACAGTCTACAAGTCTATCCAGCTAGCTCACTGTCTACAAGTCTATCCAGCTAGCTCACGGTCTACAAGTCTATCCAGCTAGCGCACAGTCTACAAGTCTATCCAGCTAGCTCACTGTCTACAAGTCTATCCAGCTAGCTCACTGTCTACAAGTCTATCCAGCTAGCTCACGGTCTACAAGTCTATCCAGCTAGCTCACGGTCTACAAGTCTATCCAGCTAGCGCACAGTCTACAAGTCTATCCAGCTAGCTCACTGTCTACAAGTCTATCCAGGTAGCTCACGGTCTACAAGACTACAAGACTGGAAAGGTACAATTTCAAAATTCGGTAGTGCATCATCAGTTCCTCTTGTCATGTCAGTCATAGCATAACTTAGCAAGCTATTTATAACACACAATGTTCCCCAATGCTGGAAGGGGGGCCCAGAGTGAAAAACTTTGGAAGTCCCTGGTCTATCTTACAGGGCTGCTTTAAGAAAGAGTGTTTGGAACAGACTGCAGTCCTAATATTCTGGGGGGAATGAATCAGGTGAAAGTAATTATGCTATAAATTATGACCATCATATAGAGCTCTATATTGCAGTGGATTGTGAACAGCCCAACAACTTGGACTACGTTATTACATCAAGAGGTCAGACGATGCAATGGCATGGTTCCTGACAGTGCTGCAGCTGCAGTGATGGCTACATGCATGGAAGAGCCAGGGCCCTCTGGACAGTCACACACATCATCACAGAACAACAACCAATACAGAGAGCATGTCTGAGGGGGATGCTGTGGGGTCAGGAGAAAACAGAGCTGCAGAAAGAACCATAGCAATACAATGGACAGAATGGCCTTACAGTTCAGCTCCAAAATCCCCCATGATTCTTCCCACTCCAGCCAACATAGTGGAATAACATAATTTTCCACAGTAGCAGGTGTAGAAATAGGTTACTGGGAAAGGTGGTGAATTCTGAGAGATGGCGTGATATAATCGTCAAGTAATCCGACGTTTCAAATGGTATAGGGTTCCCAGTCCAAATGTAGTCGAACATTGCTTGGAATTGAATGCCTGTTAATTCTAAGGATGGAACGGATGACTAGCAGAAGTGTATATATATGAGAGAGAGAGAGAGGTTGGTGACAACTTAGCAAATGGCCATTTATAGAGAAAAAATACAAATACTTATGAGCTTCATGACATACCAAAGATGCTGTTCTGCACTCTGGTCACTCAAACCCACTAATGTGAAATACCACTGGGGCACACCATTCCACCTCAGATTTCATAATCCTATGGATAATTAAGGATTGAACAACCTATGTGTGGGATAAATATTTATGTATGGATCTAAGAGAAAAAAGGCATGTGTGGTGGTCATTTGGGGAGATGAGGCAGAGGCCTCAAAACAAGATGGTCACAAATGACATGCCCATAAGATCATGCGGTGCATTTAGGCTACAGCATGAAACTAATATGATAGGCTTCCATAGTTATTGGCGCGCTTGAGCATTCAGACAGAGATAGACAGTGTGAAGGATGGATGATATGAAAGCAATGCCACACAGACACATGTTCGATACAGCACGACAGACAGAGCCGCGGCGGAGAGCAAGGAGAGACTGAAATACAGCGATGCGGACCGCAGTGCATTCATTAATACAGTATACACATCACACTGACTGCACTGCCTCCACCGTGGAAAATGGACGCCTAGTGTTACACGACCGGCATAGTGCGTGAGAACTCGTTTGACTGAGGATCAAAGACACATTCACACACTATTACCTCAAACACACTGAAAATGTGCAGGACATTATCATACAGGCATATTAAACACCTGTATAAACGGATTTATATGGATGCGCGTTCGCCCGCGCCCAAACGCGATATTATAGGGATATGTAGTTGCATTCGAAGCATAATTTCTGCTCTTGTATTGTAATTTGCAGAACAAAGGCACATTAATTTGACGTTTAATTGCCTACATTCATGGTCTGTTACTGTTTAAAACTGACACACACAGACGATTAGTGGGTTGCGAGCAGTGTGAAACGAATTGGCAGGAGAATGTAGCTTGCAAATAGCCATCGATTGATTGGTTTTTCGTTAAACCAAATACAAGCACTTAAACAATGACCAATATTATAACCTATATTACAAGCCCCGAATGTAAATAGTCTTATAGACAAGTCTTACCTGCCGGCTTATTATTTCAGAAGCTTATTCGAAGACCGTCACACTCCCAAAGAGAGGAAAAGGAGATGGAGAGAAAAAGGGAGAGAGGGGGTGGACGACAAATAACGGCCTCGAAATAACAAACAGGGGGGTAATAAGACAAAATTACGTGAAAAAAATACCGTGTAAGAAACTGTATGTCATTTCTCTACTAAACATAACTCAGCCATATGATGAAATGGTTTTAACAGATATACAGCGGATACAGAGACACATCAGTGAAACAGGAATTTGTCTACAGTAGATGTAGCCAATGCGTGTGTGTACTCGGTGAGAATGCGTCTCCCCCTCCCCTCCAGTTACACGAGTGCTAGTTCGCTCTGTCTGCCCGTCAGTTCCTCTATCTATCTCTCACACCGAGCCCTCAACATAAGAAACTTGTCGCATCCGACCGAACTCTCCAGTGATGTGAACGGATAAGCTTGGCTACTCGAAAATCAGAATAAGCTGGCTATTCATTTGCTGTTGTGCATGTAGGCTACAACAGGGCTCTTTTGTTTGGGGCAACACAGATGCTAAAACCACCGTCTTTTGGCAATCATAATTTTGCTACATGTGGTTACTGGAGCGTGTGTGTACGTGCGTCAGTTGCGTGCACGCCTAAATTGCATGCTAGCCATGACCAAGTTAAGAGTGTTATTGATGTCGATATTTTGTTGAAGGTCGGCAGGATGGAGATTCATCGGGATTGTTTATTTTTATTTTCATACAACAGAATATGATGGCCATTTCCACCGCTGTCTAAAGAAATGCAGGGTTGTGAGCATTGCGGTAGCACAATTCCGCAGAGAGAGAGAGAGAGAGATGCCACGCATAATTGTATAGAGGGGAGGGGATAAAAACGTTAACGGTAGGCTATTTTTGGTAAGATGGTGATTCGAGACCACAGAAGGTAAAATGCCCTGTTTTCCACGCCTGATAAGAATTATGTCATCATCTCCTTGACTCAAATACACACTGCTGCTGGAAATACTGTCATCTTCTGAGGCATGATTCAACAACGGCTGGTTTGTAGGTTGACATATAGCCAGTGGTTCCTGTACACCGCCACTATTCTATTTCAGTGTGTTTGTATTTGTGTGTGAACCAGGCTACCAGAGGACTGACTGAATGATGACCTTCTATGGCTTTAAAATGGCTTTACCCATTCCCTTCCTCTCTCTTCATCACCCTCTCTATCTTACACACACACATATATACACACGCACTCACACAAGCACGGACAAAAGGGGAGCAGAAGAGCTGAAGAGAGCTAATGCAGAGTGACAGGTCTTTCATGCAGTAATGGTGATGGTGAAAAGAGAGATTCACTCATCCCCATACTGCTACACACACACACACGCACACACACACACACACACACACACAGAGAGAGAGCTGACGTCACAGAACCACATGTTTAGAAATATGTGCTCACAAAGGCTATAATAGCACACGTTCCCGTCACACCAATATTCACACACTATAAATCCTAGCGCTTACTCCTGTGTGATAGAACATCCTTGAAGTTAAACAGCACAGACATTTTATATTTATGTACGTATATTGATTGTTGGCTTTTTGTGTTGTCTATTTGACCTGCATCATTTCCTTCACACACACACACACACACACACACACACACACACACACACACACACACACACACACACACACACACACACACACACACACACACACACACACACAGTACTAATCAATCAGACTGTGGCTTGTACCACGATAGGGGAGAGGCTAGTGTTTTAATTCAATGCTTAGTGACCTACACTGCAATGCAGTGCACGTACCTGCAGCTAATGCCTAAAATTAACTTTAAATTTGACGTTTTGTTTGACTTCAAAATTTGATGTTTGAGGAACATGGATGAACGTCTAATTCTGACGTGAGTCTGTGAGAGATAGTTGACACACACACACACACACACACACACGCACACACACACACACAGACAAATGCAAATTACCCCATGTTGTGTTGTATTCTTGTTGTGACTCACTGAGCTAAAGCCTAGGAATCAGATTAGGAAGCTAACGTGAGTCTCCAGGTATCAGCCAAGCATAGGCTGGTGAAGCAGCTCGGTTACACTCACACACTATTTAACCAGTGCTCCACAGTGTGTATGCCATGCTTTATAATAAAGGCCTGCAGTATTTCAACCCTGCACCAATCCCCACCTTCAGAGTCGACTGCTCTGAATTACACATGCACACATGGACACACATACATGCACGCACGCATGCACACACACAGACACACACACAGGTTCCAAAGGGACTGTATCAATGCATGCCAGTATGAGTGAAATCCAACCCAGAGACTTATTGTTACACCTCCAATAACACTGACGTCATCACAATCACAATCAGTATGGGATCAGTTTAATCAAGATTCTACAGTATTATTTCCATGGATTTAGTTTAAGCTATTGACAAACTCTTTTCTTTGACGGTGCATCAAGGAGCAAAAAGGTGCTGTCTTGACAAAGATCATTATGTGCTAGAAGAGTGCAGGTTGCAAAATTCCAGGAACTTTCAATAAATTCCCTGGTTTTCCAGAAGTGATTTTTTAAAGGATTTCCTGCTTATTCCACGAATCTTCCAACCAGGATTTCAGGAAAACCATTGCATTTATTAGACTTAGGGATGAGGGAACAGGGGAGAAGAATTCGGCGAGAGAAGAATGGGACAGAGGGAAAAGATAAACAAAATTGTCTCTACAAATTCTCTATTAAAATGTAATGATCATAATGGAGTGGATGATTGTAAAAGAAGACTGAATGGCAGGAGGAAAGAACAGTCACAGAAGCCCTGTTTATACCTGGTTCTAACTTGCATCCTTTGTCCTAGTCTTGTCCACATTCTGATTGTGCCCACATTTGTAGACAGGTGAAGACAAAACAAAAGACCCATTGTGATCTAATTGTGATCTAATTAACAGACACATTTCTGGAAATATGGGCACAATCAGAATGTAGACTGGATCAGGACAAAGGACCCATGTTAGCAGCAGGTATAAACAGGGATAGAGAGAAAGACAGAAAGAGTGAGGGCAGAGGGTTTAATAGTAAGAAATAATTACTACTATCATCAATCAATATTTAATCAATTTAATATTCAATTTAATATTTAATCACTGGCATTTTGTTTTTACCTAGTGTTTTGAGCAAAAGGTATGAAAAGTGATTCATATAAAAAGTTATTATTAGGTCTACTATTTAATACATAAAGGCTTATGAAAACTAGCAAATATGGAAAAGGGTGATGGACAATGTTGTCATCAAATATTGGGCATCTCTACAGACCATCATCCAAGCCATAGAAAAGGAAAGCATTAACAGAGTTTGACCTCAACCAAACCTTGACCAAAGTTAAAGTGAAGGGGGTCAAAATGGTGACTCCTATCTCTCCCCCTCTCAGCCTTATACTCACTCCTTTCTCTCACTCTCTCAGCTTTATACTCACTCATTTCTCTCCCTCTCTCAGCCTTAAACTCACTCCTTTCTCTCCCTCTCTCAGCTGTATACTCACTCCTTTCTCTCCCTCTCTCAGCTGTATACTCACTCCATTCTCTCCCTCTCTCAGCCTTATATTCACTCCTTTCTCTCCCTCTCTCAGCCTTATACTCACTCCTTTCTCTCTCTCTCTCAGCTGTATACTCACTCCTTTCTCTCCCTCTCTCAGCTGTATACTTACTCCTTTCTCTCCCCCTCTCAGCCTTATACTCACTCCTTTCTCTCCCCCTCTCAGCCTTATATTCAATCCTTTCTCTCCCTCTCTCAGCTGTATACTCACTCCTTTCTCTCCCTCTCTCAGCTGTATACCCACTCCTTTCTCTCCCCCTCTCAGCCTTATACTCACTCCTTTCTCTCCCCCTCTCAGCCTTATACTCACTCCTTTTTCTCCCTCCTAGCTGTATACTCACTCCTTTCTCTCCCTCTCTCAGCTGTATACTCACTCCTTTCTCTCCCTCTCTCAGCTGTATACTCACTCCTTTCTCTCACTCTCTCAGCAGTATACTCACTCCTTTCTCTCCCTCTCTCAGCTGTATACTCACTCCTTTCTCTCCTTCTCTCAGCTGTATACTCACTCATTTCTCTCCCTCTCTCAGCTGTATACTCACTCCTTTCTCCCCCTCTCTCAGCTGTATACTCACTCCTTTCTCTCCCTCTCTCAGCTATATCCTCACTCCTTTCTCTCTCTCTCTCAGCTATATACTCACTCCTTTCTCTCCTTCTCTCAGCTGTATACTCACTCCTTTCTCCCCCTCTCTCAGCTGTATACTCACTCCTTTCTCTCCCTCTCTCAGCCTTATATTCACTCCTTTCTCTCCCTCTCAGCTGTATACTCACTCCTTTCTCTCCATTTCTCAGCTGTATACTCACTCCTTTCCCTCCTTCTCTCAGCTGTATACTCACTCATTTCTCTCCTTCTCGCAGCTG
Organism: Oncorhynchus clarkii lewisi; assembly: GCF_045791955.1. NCBI lineage: Eukaryota > Metazoa > Chordata > Actinopteri > Salmoniformes > Salmonidae > Oncorhynchus > Oncorhynchus clarkii. The sequence goes on along the minus strand of NC_092149.1, from coordinate 15,391,236 downwards.
TGTACTCAATCCTTTCTCCCCTTCTCTCAGCTGTATACTCACTCCTTTCTCTCCTTCTCTCAGCTGTATACTCACTCCTTTCTCTCCTTCTCTCAGCTGTATACTCACTCCTTTCTCTCCTTCTCTCAGCTGTATACTCACTCATTTCTCTCCCTCTCTCAGCTATATACTCACTCCTTTCTCTCCCTCTCTCCGCTATATACACACTCCTTTCTCTCCCTCTCTCATCTATATACTCACTCCTTTCTCTCCTTCTCTCAGCTGTATACTCACTCCTTCCTCTCCCTCACAGTCACCCCCAAACATCTTATTTCCATCACAAGTCAGTGATAAAGGCAGCCAAATTATTTTTTTATCAATTTCATTTTGTGCTTCAGCTCTTACTATATTCTGCATATTCTGTTGACATCCATTGCACATATCACCATGGACCAGGGCCCAGGTCAAATACTTCTAAAATACATTCCTTCTTTCCTTCCTTGGAGCAATCCCTGATATGACATGACTGTGCCGTGTCTTCATAACGGGAAGAAGGCAGGGAGCTTTCTAAAAGTATTGGAACAGACCCTCCTCCCATGGTAGTGTCAGAGTAGGCCAATGACCAGCAGAGGGCAGTAGTTACACATCGCCAGTCTGTGGGAGCATCGCAATAGTCTATACTACTCTCCTCTCCTCTCCTCTCCTCTCCTCTCCTCTCCTCTCCTCTCCTCTCCTCTCCTCTCCTCTCCTCTCCTCTCCTCTCCTCTATCTGTTCTTAGAGATATAGAACAGGAAAAAACAATATGACGGACGTATACCATGCTATTGATTTCTCCTGTTCAGTTCTTTCACATTGTACCAAACTGATGAAACATCCCACTGGGCAAGAACTGGTTGAATCAACGTTGTTTCCACGTCTTTTCAACCACACAATTCAATATGATGACGTTGACTCAACGTGGAAAACTGACTGGATTTGAGAAAAGTCATTAACATAAGGGAATTATGTATTTTCTTCACCCACCTAAATTCAATGTCAGGGTGACATTTTTGGTTGATTTCAGTTCTGACTCTGTCACACTGTGTCAATTCACATCAATTCAACAATATACAATAATTGTATATATTTGCAAAAATATGTATATCATCAAGATAAACATTTATTATCAGAGATAATTCCACTCACTCCCTTGGTCACATATTCAGACTTAAGCGACAGTTGAAGTCGGAAGTTTACATACACCTTAGCCAAATGCATTTAAACTCAGTTTTCATAATTCCTGACATTCAATTGTAGTAAAAATTCCCTGTCTTAGGTCAGTTAGGATCACCTCTTTATTTTAAGAATGTGAAATGTCAGAATAATAGTAGAGAGAAGGATTTATTTCCGCTTTTATTTCTTTCATCATATTCCCAGTGGGTCAGAAGTTTACATACACTCAATTAGTATTTGGTAGCATTATTTAAAGGATGGTAGCAACCTTTACATTTGTTTAACTGGGGTCAAACATTATGGGTAGCCTTCCACATGCTTTTTCAGTTCTGCCCACAAATTTTCTATAGGATTGAGGTCAGGGCTTTGTGATAGCCACTCCAATACCTTGACTTTGTTGTCCTTAAGCCATTTTGCCACAACTTTGGAAGTATGCTTGGGGTCATTGTCCATTTGGAAGGCCCATTTGCGACCAAGCTTTAACTTCCTGACTGATGTCTTGAGATGTTGCCTCAATATATCCACATAACTTTCATTCCTCATGATGCCATCTATTTTGTGAAGTGCACCAGTCCCTCCTGCAGCAACGCACCCCCACAACATGATGTTGCCACTCCCGTGCTTCACGGTTGGGATGGTGATCTTCGGCTTGCAAGCCTCCCCCTTTTTCCTTCAAACATAACAATGGTCATTATGGCCAAACAGTTCTATTTTTGTTTCATCAAACCAGAGGACATTTCTCCAAAAAGTACAATCTTTGTCCCCATGTGCAGTTGCAAACTGTAGTCTGGCTTTATTATGGCGGTTTTGGAGCAGTGGCTTCTTCCTTGCTGAGTGGCCTTTCAGGTTATGTCGATATAGGACTCGTTTTACTGTGGATATAGATACTTTTGTACCTGTTTCCTCCAGCATCTTCACAAGGTCCTTTGCTGTTGTTGTGGGATTCATTTGCACTTTTCGCACCAAAGTACATTGATCTCTAGGAGACAGAACGTGTCTCCTTCCTGAGCGGCATGATGGCTGCGTGGTCCCATGGTGTTTATACTTGCGTACCATTGTTTGTACAGATGAACGTGGTACCTTCAGGCATGTGGAAATTGCTCCCAAGGATGAACCAGACTTGTGGAGGTCTACAATTTATTTTCTGAGGTCTTGGCTGATTTCTTTTGATTTTCCCATGATGTCAAGCAAAGAGGCATTGCGTTTGAAGGTAGGCCTTGAAATATATCCACAGGTACACCTCCAATGGACTCAAAGGATGTCAATTAGCCTATCAGAAGCTTCTAAAGCCATGACATCATTTTCTGGAAGCTGTTTAAAGGCATAGTCAACTTAGTGTATGTAAACTTCTGACCCACTGGAATTGTGATACAGTGAATTATAAGTGAAATAATCTGTCTGTAAACAATTGTTGGAAAAATTACTTGTTTGTTAACAAGAAATGTGTGGAGTGGTTGAAAAAATGAGTTTTAACGATTCCAACCTAAGTGTATGTAAACTTCCAACTTCAACTATAGATCTAAAATATTATATTGACATATACAGTAGAATTCTCCCCTGTAGATTTCAGAACATCGTCACATTCATGTTAATGTGTATTCATACATTTTAACTGACATTCATATATTCTTACAGATATTCTAATATTGTTTTATTATTTTAACTCAAGTTATTATTATTATCGTTACCATGGATAAGTATATGTATAAACCTATGCACATATAAGTGTGTAGGAGTGAAAGACAGTGTTTAGCGTTGTACATCTCAAGTGAATACAAATCCCTCGTTTCCGCAGGCCTGCAGTAGGTTCAGGTTTATCTGCAGCCTCTCATTCTCCCGGTCTCTCTCATTCTCCCTGTCTCTCCCTCTCTCCCCCTCTCCTTGTCTCTCTCATTCTCCCTGTCTCTATCATTCTCCCTGTCTCTCTCATTCTCCCTGTCTCTCTCTTTCTCCCTGTCTCTCTCATTCCCCTTGTCTCTCTCATTCTCCCTGTCTCTCTTATTCTCCCTGTCTCTCTCATTCTCCCTCTCTCCCTCTCTCCCCTCTCCCTGTCTCTCTCATTCTCCCTGCCTCTCTCATTCTCCCTGCCTCTCTCATTCTCCCTGCCCCTCTCATTCTCCCTGTCTCTCTCATTCTCCCTGCCCCTCTCATTCTCCCTGTCTCTCTCATTCTCCCTGCCCCTCTCATTCTCCCTGCCTCTCTCATTCTCTCTGCCCCTCTCATTCTCCCTGTCTCTTTCATTCTCCCTGCCCCTCTCATTCTCCCTGTCTCTCTCATTCTCCCTGTCTCTCTCATTCTCCCTGTCTCTCCCTGTCTCCCCCTCTCCCTGTCTCTCTCATTCTCCCTGTCTCTCTCATTCTCCCTGTCTCTCTCATTCTCCCTGTCTCTCCCTTTCTCTCCCTCTCTCCCCCTCTCCCTGTCTCTCTCATTCTCCCTGTCTCTCTCATTCTCCCTGTCTCTCTCATTCTCCCTGCCTCTCTCATTCTCCCTGCCCCTCTCATTCTCCCTGTCTCTCTCATTCTCCCTGCCCCTCTCATTCTCCCTGTCTCTCTCATTCTCCCTGTCTCTCTCATTCTCCCTGTCTCTCCCTGTCTCCCTCATTCTCCCTGTCTCTCTCATTCTCCCTGTCTCTCTTTCTCCCTGCCTCTCTCATTCTCCCTGCCTCTCTCATTCTCCCTGCCTCTCTCATTCTCCCTGCCTCTCTCATTCTCCCTGCCTCTCTAATTCTCCCTGTCTCTCTCATTCTCCCTGTCTCTCCCTATCTCTCCCTCTCTCTCTTTCTCCCTGTCTCTCTCATTCTCCCTGTCTCTCTCATTCTCCCTGTCTCTCCCTTTCTCCCTCTCTCTCCCATTCTCCCTGTCTCTCTCATTCTCCCTGTCTCTCCCTTTCTCCCTATCTCTCCCTCTCTCCCTCTCAGCCCTTTTTGTCACAGATTCTAACCTCTAAACCTCTTTCAAGAAATCACATACCTTATTCTCCGTCACTTTCTCTCCATCCCTGAACAGGCAGTTAACCCACTGTTCCTAGGCCGTCGTTGAAAATAAGAATTTGTTCTTAACTGGCTTGCCTAGTTAAATAAAGGTAAAATAACATTTAAAAAATCCCCCTCATCTCTCTATCCTTGACAACTCCTCCACCTCTTCTGAACCCTCTTTCTCTCTCTCTGCCCATCTCTCAGTTTTTAATACCAAATGTATGTTAACACTAATCCCTCAATCCTTCTCCTGCTCCCTTTTCACACTTACTCCATATTTCTTGCTCTCCAAACTTAGTTCCTCCCTGTCCCTGTCCCTTGCTCCCTCTCTCTAACAGGGGGAGGCGCCCATGTGCATGTGTGTGTGGTAATGAGGGGGGCCAGTGGAAGGGGGCATGGCCATGGCCTGGGAGTTACCGTGTGAGTGTTGGTGTTGGAGTGTGTGGGTGTTGTAGGCCCCAGACGGTGGGGGCAGCTGGTAGCTAGCTCCAGAGGAGGACCCAGACCCAGGGCCCATGTTGGACCCCATGCCCCCACCTTGGTTGCCCTGCAGGGGGTTTTTGGTGGGCTGCGGGGGGGTCTGGTTGATCTGGATGGAGATGTCGCTGGAGGCCCGGGAGTCACTGCGGCCCCTCTTAGGAGGAGGCCAGGTCTCAGGGTGGAGGAACTGGCCGCTGTAGTCGCTGCACTCAGACAGACGGGGGCGGTAGAGGGCTGGATGGGGGCGGTACATCTCCTCCTCAGCATAACGCTTCATAAACAGATAGACTGACATCACCCCAGCCCCCTGACAGGAGAGAGAGAGGGAGAGTTATGCAGGGATCAAACGGTTTGAAAGAAAAGGGAACAAGTAGAGGGGATAAATCTAGTGGGGAGGAGGTGGAAAAGAAAGTGAGTCGAGAGAGAGTGAGAGAGAGATGTGGGGACTAGAGGCAAGATGATGAAAGAAGAGGAGTAGCAGGAGGAGGAGCAGAAGGAGTGGAGTACACTGAGCTGTCCATTGCACCACATTAGTGCAGTAATGCCAACGATGTGAGAGAGGCAGGGTGGGGGATGGAGGGAGAGATGGGTGAAACGAGCAGAGAACATCACACAACACTGCACCGCTAACACACACAAACACACACACACATAACACACACACATAACGCACACACACACACACAGAGGGAGAGAGAAGACAACTGCACTGCTACAGTATGTCAACATCCCCACTGACACCCCAGTCTATCCCCAGAATACTAATCCTCACTAGCTCATTGTGTATTCAGCAGGGTTCTCCTATCTTCTCTGCAGCAAAGTACAACAACAGTCCACTCTTCATATATGCTCTGTCTTAGAACTGTCATGAATGTTTGAACTTAACTAGAGTATGCAGATGTACAGAGCAAGTACTGAAACAAAGACTGTATTTGAGTTAGGAGTGATGAACTATACTGTACTTAAACAGAGTTTACACTCATCTGATGGGCACATAAGGAGTGGGCACATCTCCCCCTTATTGGCTATGACAACAGAGAGAGAGATGGGGGGATAAAGAGGAGTTGCTCCTCTGAACTCTCCACTCTGACAGGACGGGGGTATAGAGTTGCTCCTCTGAACTCTCCAATCTGACAGGACGGGGGTAAAGAGTTGCTCCTCTGAACTCTCCGCTCTGTCCCATCAGCCCTTATCACACACAGGACAGAAGATGGCTGACAGCCACAGGAATACCCAGAGGTACAGGTTCTTCCTCAACACCTGCATACAGAACATCTCAGCCCAGTACAGATAATACTGTGGAGAAGTTACATTTAGAATGACTGATTTAGAATGTATAGAGAATAGCTGTATTTTGCAGAGGCATCATGATTTTTTCCTGCCTCAAATTTAGCCTTGAAGTAAACATGCAACTTTGCAAGTCTTGGTGATTTAAATGCATGGCTCCCTAGGACCTAAATTATAGCTGTACTTTCCCAGCATATTGCAGTGTAATGAGTGTTGTGATGAGTGTTGTAGGGAGGTTTGCCTCAGCCGGCACGACACTGTGGCTTTCAGATGGATAGGTCAGCTGGGCACCCAAGGCAGCACAGCAGTGGCACTAATGAGTCTCCTCAACTCCACCACCACCTGCCCCCCTACCACACACACACACACACACACACACACACACACACACACACACACACACACACACACACACACACACACACACACACACACACACACACACACACACACACACACACACACACACACACGCACACACACACACACTGACCTCCTTGAGTAGGAAGGAGGAGGCTGCGAAGGCAAACGACCAGCCGTAGCGGTAGTTGAAAAATTGTTCAGGCTCCCTCGGTCTGTTCATCACCTCATCATTAATACTGGAGATGTAGAGCACCAGCCCCACCACCAGACTCAGGCCTGGAGAGGGAGGGAGAGAGAGAGATAGAGGGGGGGGGGGGCGGAGGGAGGAAGAGAAGGAGGGAGGGAGGGAGGAAAGAGGGAGGAAGAGAAGGAGGGAGGTGGGAGGGAGAGAAAGAGAGAGAAGGAGAGAGAGAGTGATAGAGGGAGAGGGAGAGGGAGAAAGAAGACATTAACGCTGACACCCTGAGACAGAGCGAGAGAGAGCGAAAGAGCGAGAGCAACAGGACATTACCACTGACACCCTGAGAGAGAGAGAGAGAGAGAGAGAGAGAGAGAGAGAGAGAGAGAGAGAGAGAGAGAGAGAGAGAGAGAGACAGACAGACAGACAGACAGACAGACAGACAGACAGACAGACAGACAGACAGTCGGACGGACGGACGGACGGACGGACGGACGGACGGACAGATAGACAGACAGAGGTGTGGGACATTACCACTGACACCAACAGCAACAAAGTCAAGGAAGAGAGAGGGTGAAAGGGAAAGGAACATAACATTAACTTCTTATGGCTGCAGGGGCAGTATTGAGTAGCTTGGATGAGAGGTGCCCATAGTAAACGGCCTGGTCCTCAGTCATAGTTGCTAATATTTGCATATTATTTTTAGTATTGGATAGAAAACACTCTGAAGTTTCTAAAACGGTTTGAATTATGTCTGTGAGTGTAACAGAACTCATATTGCAGGCAAAAACCTGAGAAATTCCACTTTGTGCCAGGTGTGGCAGATTTTCAACCAAGCTCTCATTGAAATTACAGCGAGATATGGATGAGTTTTCACTTCCTATGCCTTCCACTAGAAGTCGACAGTCAATAGAACTTTGTCTGATGACTCTAATGTGAATGGGGGTCGAATGAGACAGGAAATAGTCACCACTGCCACGAGTTGACCATGCTTTCACCATGCGCGTTCACAGGGGAAGCACCTGCATTCCACCTGTCATCTGAAGTCATTCTAATTCTCCGGTTGGAACGTTATTCAAGATGTATGTAACCAGCATTCTAAAGATAATTTGACTATTGTTCTGAGGTCCGTCTCAGATTATTGCATGGGTTGCTTTTTCCGTAATGTTTTTTTGAAATCTGACACAGCGTGTCCATTAAACCTCTTCATCCTACCCCCTCCTTTTTCGAACATTCTGTTAAAAATCGCGCAACATTTCAGCGTCCTGCTACTCATGCCAGGAATATAGTATATGCATATGATTAGTATGTGTGGATAGAAAACACTCTGAAGTTTCTAAAACTGGTTAAATCACGGCTGTGACTATAACAGAGCGTGTGTTTCATCGAAAAGCGCAAGAAAAACTGGTCACTGAAAGCTGAAAAAAGTATCCATGCGCCACTTTCACGTATTGTTTAAAGGACACCAAATTTAATATGGACACGGATGCAATTCCTACAGCTTCCACACGATGTCGCCAAAAACGTCATTTTCATTGACAAAAATCCTTTGAGACGTGACCAATAGATCCCTCATTCCATCCAGCCTACAACAATGGATTTTGGAAGATTGAAAAATGGACATTGTTTTCTTGAGTAGCTGCTATTGAATACAGATCGCCCAGTGATCAATTTGATCGCTTATTAACGTTTACAAATACCTAAAGTTGGGTTACAAAAGTAGGTTGAAGTGTTTTGTCAAAGAATATAGGCAATTTATATAATTTTTAAAAATGACGTTGCGTGTTGGAAGAGAGCTTTTTTCCTGAAGCAGACAGGCTATACAAATTGATATTTTGGGCATACATGGACGGATTTAATCGGGAAAAAGACCAATTTGTGATGTTTATGGGACATATAGGAGTGCCAACAAAGAATATCATCAAAGGTAATGAATGTTTTATATTTTATTTCTGCGTTTTTGTGTAGCGCCGGCTACGCTAATTCTTTTGTTTACGTCCCCTTCAGGTTTATTGGGGTGTTGCATGCTATCAGATAATAGCTTCTCATGCTTTTGCCGAAAAGCATTTTAAAAATCTGACTTGTTGGCTAGATTCACAACGAGTGTAGCTTTAATTCAATACCCTGCATGTGTATTTTAATGAACGTTTGAGTTTTAACGAGTACATTTAGCATTTAGCGTAGCGCATTTGCATTTCCAGGTGCCTAGTTGAGACGTCTGCGTCTCAAGTAGGATCAAGAAGTTTAAGGAGAGGTATATCTATAATTCCACGTGTATAACTTGTATTATAATCTACATTTATGATGAGTATTTCTGTTGAAATTATGTGGCTATGCAAAATCACTTGATGTTTTTGGAACTAGTGAATGTAACACGCCAATGTAAACTCAGATATTTTTATATAAATATGAACTTTATCAAACAAAACATGCATGCATTGTGTAACATGAAGTCCTATGCGTATCATCTGATGAAGATAATTCAAGGTTAGTGATTAATTTTATCTCTAATTCTACTTTTTGTGACTGCTATATTTCGCTGGAAAATGCCTGTGCTTATTGTGGTTTGGTGGAGACCTAACATAATCGTTTGTAGTGTTTTCACTGAAAAGCCTATTTGAAATCGAACACTTTGGTGGGATTAACAACAAGATTAACTTTAAAATGATAGAAGACATATGTATGTTTTAGGAATTGTAATTATGAGATTTCTGTGGTTTGAATTTCACTGGTAGTTGTCATATCGATCCCGGGAGTGGGATTGCAGCCATAACAAGTAAAAGAGAGAGAGCGATAGAGGACTCTGAGGGAGCAAAGTGTGTGTGAGAGAGAGAGAGATTACCGTACGAAAGACCACATATAATTGACAAACAAACAAACCAAAACAAAGGCAAAGTCTTCTCATGCTTGGTTGATTTCAAAAAAGCTTTTGCCTCAATTTGGCAAGTGATGTAGGAGGAAAAACATACAGCTTTACAAAATCCATGTACACAAACAACAAGTGCAAGGTTAAAATTGGCAAAAAACACACATACTTCTTTCCACAGGGCTGTGGAGTGAGACAGGGATGCAGCTTAAGCCCCACCCTCTTCAACATATATATATATACAGTGGGGCAAAAAAGTATTTAGTCAGCCACCAATTGTTCAAGTTCTCAAACTTAAAAATATGAGAGAGGCCTGTAATTTTCATCATAGGTAAACTTACAAAATCCAGAAAATTACATTGTAGGATTTTTTATGAATTTATTTGCAAATTATGGTGGAAAATAAGTATTTGGTCAATAACAAAAGTTTATCTCAATACTTTGTTGGCAATGACAGAGGTCAAACGTTTTCTGTAAGTCTTCACAAGGTTTTCACACACTGTTGCTGGTATTTTGGCCCATTCCTCCATGCAGATCTCCTCTAGAGCAGGGATGTTTTGGGACTGTTGCTGGGCAACACAGACTTTCAACTCCCTCCAAAGATTTTCTATGGGGTTGAGATCTGGAGACTGGCTAGGCCACTCCAGGACCTTGAAATGCTTCTTACGAAGCCACTCCTTCGTTGACCGGGCGGTGTGTTTGGGATCATTGTCAAGCTGAAAGACCCAGCCACGTTTCATCTTCAATGCCCTTGCTGATGGAAGGAGGTTTTCACTCAAAATCTCACGATACATGGCCCCATTCATTCTTTCCTTTACACGGATCTGTCGTCCTGGTCCCTTTGCAGAAAAACAGCTCCAAAGCATGATGTTTCCACCCCCATGCTTCACAGTAGGTATGGTGTTCTTTGGAAGCAACTCAGCATTCTTTGTCCTCCAAACACGACGAGTTGAGTTTTTACCAAAAAGTTCCATTTTGATTTCATCTGACCATATGACATTCTTCCAATCTTCTTCTGATCATCCAAATGCTCTCTAGCAAACTTCAGATGGGCCTGGGCATGTACAGGGGGACACGTCTGGCACTGCAGGACTGAGTCCCTGGCGGCGTAGTGTGTTACTGATGGTAGGCTTTGTTACTTTGGTCCCAGCTCTCTGCAGGTCATTCACTAGGTCCCCCCGTGTGGTTCTGGTATTTTTGCTCACCGTTCTTGTGATCATTTTGACCCCACGGGGTGAGATCTTGCTTGGAGCCCCAGATCGAGGGAGATTATCAGTGGTCTTGTATTTCTTCCATTTCCTAATAATTGCTCCCACAGTTGATTTCTTCAAACCAAGCTGCTTACCTATTGCAGATTCAGTCTTCCCAGCCTGGTGCAGGTCTACAATTTTGTTTCTGGTGTCCTTTGACAGCTCTTTGGTCTTGGCCATAGAGGAGTTTGGAGTGTGACTGTTTGAGGTTGTGGACAGGTGTCTTTTATACTGATAACAAGTTCAAACAGGTGCCATTAATACAGGTAACGAGTGGAGGACAGAGGAGCCTCTTAATAAAGAAGAAGTTACAGGTCTGTGAGAGCCAGAAATCTTGCTTGTTTGTAGGTGATCAAATACTTATTTTCCACCATAATTTGCAAATAAATTCATTAAAAATCCTACAATGTGATTTTCTGGATTTTTTTTCTCTAATTTTGTTTGTCATAGCTGAAGTGTACCTATGGTGAAAATTACAGGCCTCTTTCATCTTTTTAAGTGGGAGAACTTGCACAATTGGTGGCTGACTAAATACTTTTTTTGCACCACTGTGTGTGTGTGTATACAGTGCCTTGCGAAAGTATTCGGCCCCCTTGAACTTTTCAACCTTTTGCCACATTTCAGGCTTCAAACATAAAGATATAAAACTGTATTTTTTTGTGAAGAATCAACAACAAGTGGGACACAATCATGAAGTGAAACGACATTTATTGGATATTTCAAACTTTTTTAACAAATCAAAAACTGAAAAATTGGGCGTGCAAAATTATTCAGCCCCCTTAAGTTAATACTTTGTAGCGCCACCTTTTGCTGCGATTACAGCTGTAAGTCGCTTGGGGTCTGTTTCTATCAGTTTTGCACATCGAGAGACTGACATTTTTTCCCATTCCTCCTTGCAAAACAGCTCGAGCTCAGTGAGGTTGGATGGAGAGCATTTGTGAACAGCAGTTTTCAGTTCTTTCCACAGATTCTCGATTGGATTCAGGTCTGGACTTTGACTTGGCCATTCTAACACCTGGATATGTTTATTTTTGAACCATTCCATTGCAGATTCTCGATTGGATTCAGGTCTGGACTTTGACTTGGCCATTCTAACACTTGGATATGTTTATTTTTGAACCAATCCCAGTTATAATGTAGAGGTTCATCATCTTTACCTAAATAAGTAACACTGGTATACTAAAATACACTCACTCACAGACAGACAGACAGACAGACAGACAGACAGACAGACAGACAGACAGACAGAGATGCATGCAAGGGGGCCAGGACCGAGTTTGCGAAACACTGCTGTGTTACAAACAAACCACAGCATAGGCAGGAATGTGATTATCTGCTTTTTGGCCTTAAATAATATACCTGTTTTTCCTAACATATCATAGGTGAATTGTTATGTTTTGAGTGCCATTCTTGATATCTTCTCATCTCTCTCTCTCGCTCTCTTCCATAGAGAGAATATGGAGCACCCTCATCACTGCTGCCTCCTGGTCAGGAGAGTGAACTACAAAGCAGAAATGTCCCCAAACAGCTTCACAGAGGATAGATATTTCTCTGATTTACAATACAAAATACACTGCCAGTCAAAAAGTTTGGACACACCTACTCATTCTAGGATTTTTCTTAACTTTCTATGGCTGCAGGGGCAGTATTGAGTAGCTTGGATGAAAAGGTGCCCATTGTAAATGGCCAGCTCCTCAGTCTCAGTTGCTAATATATGCATATTATTATTAGTATTGGACAGAAAACACTCTAAAGTTTCCAAAACTGTCAAAATATTGTATGTGATTATAACAGAACTGATATTGCAGGCGAAATCCTGAGGAAAATCAAAACAGGAAGTGGCTTCTATTTTGAAAACCCCATGTTCCATAGCCTCCCTTTGCTGGAATTAAAGGGATATGAACCAGATTCCTTTCCATATCGCTTCCTCAAGGTGTCAACAGTCTTCAGACATAGTTTCAGGCTTTTATTTTGAAAAATGAGCCAGAACGATAACATTGCGTCAAGTGGTCACATGAGTTTTGCTCCCGCAACAGAATTTGGACAGCCATTGTTTTCCCCTCTCCTACTGTGAAAGACATTTGTGGTTAATATATTATCGATTATATATTTTAAAAACAACCTGAGGATTGATTATAAAAAACATTTGACATTTTTCTGTGGAAAAATCTGCAATGTCGTGACCGCTCCTGCGGATTTCTGAACATAACGCGACAAACAAACGGAGGTATTTTGGATCTAAAAATAATCTTTATAGAACAAAAGGAACATGTGTTGTGTAACTGGGAGTCTCGTGAGTGAAAACATCCGAAGATCATCAAAGGTAAACAATTCATTTGATTGATTTTCTGATATTCGTGACAGAGCTACCTGATGCTAAGTGTACTTAATGTGTTATCGTGCAATCGATAAACTTACACAAATGCTTGGATTGCTTTCGCTGTAAAGCATAATTTCACGACAGGTGGATTAACAAAAGGCTAATCTGTGTTTTGCAATATTGCACTTGTGATTTCATGAATATAAATATTTTAGGTAATATTATTTGACTGTGACACTATGCTATTCAGCGGTTGCTGATGACAATTATCCCGCTTAAGGGATGGGTAGCGTTAAGAAGTTAATTTGTACTATTTTCTACATTTCTACATTGTAGTGAAGACATCAACACTATAGAATAACACATATGGAATCATGTAGTAACAAAAAAAGGGTTAAACATATCAAAATATGTTTTAGATTTTAGATTCTTCAAAGTAGACACCCTTTGCGTTGATGACAGGTTTGCACACCCTTGGCATTCTCTCAACCAGCTTCACTTGGAATGCTTTTCCAACAGTCTTGAAGGAGTTCGCACATGCTGAGCACTTGTTGGCTGCTTTTCCTTCACTGTGCGGTTCAACTTCACTGTGCGGTTCAAAACCATCTCAATTGGGTTGGGGTTGGGTTTTTGGATGCAGCACTCCATCACTCTCTTTCTTTGTCAAATAGCCCTTACACAGCCTGGAGGTGTGTTTTGGGTCATTGCCCTGTTGAAAAACAAATGATAGTCCCTCTAAGCGCAAACCAGATTGGATGGCGTATCGCTGCAGAATGCTGTGGTAGCCATGCTGGTTAAGTGTGCCTTGAATTATAAATAAATCACAGACTGTGTCACCAGCAAAGCACCCCCACACCATCACACCTCCTCCTCCATGCTTCACGGTGGGAACTACACATGCGGAGATCATCCGTTCACCTATTCTGCTTCTCACAAAGACATGGTGGTTGAAACCAAAAATCTCAAATTTGGACTCATCAGACCAAAGAACAAATGATTTCCACTGGTCTAATGTCATTTGCTCATGTTTCTTGGCCCAAGCAAGTCTCTTCTTATTATTGGTGTCCTTTTGATGTGGTTTCTTTGCAGCAATTCGGCCATGAACGACTGATTTACGCAGACTCCACTGAACAGTTGTTAGAGGAATTAAATTCCTATATGTTTAATACCCAATTAAATGAATACACTCAGCCCATTTTTAAGGATTTGTAAGAAACTTGTTTGCATAAAATGTGCGGAGACCAGTCTCAAAATCAAGCACTAGCGTTTATTCTCGAGAGTACTGAACATGATACAATTTACAACAGGTTATAAACTGAAAATGACGTCATTAGGTTTCGAACTGTCCCGTCTCTCCTCCACTCCGGAACAATGGCAGTATAGTTCTCAAGCCTTCCTACATCGACCCCCACCAGTATAGATAATTTATGACCAAGCCAAGGTCTTCCTGTGTAGATAAGCATTCTAGCCAGTATGACGATAAGTTCATTCGTTTCTACCAAGTCATTGTTCTAATTCTTGATTATAATTACACACATTATATTCAGTACTAGGATTAAAATAAAATGCATACATCTATACAGTAACATAATAGTATTCTGATTAGTCAGTCCTGATTTAAATGTATACATAATTAGTCATTATTGATCAAAAATCCATTAACAACAGTGGATATTGAGATGTGTCTGTTACTTGAATTCTGTGAAGCATTTATTTTGGGCAGCAATCTGAAGTGCAGTTAACTCTAATGAATTGCAGCAGAGGTAACTCTGGGTCTTCCATTCATATGGCGGTCCTCATGAGAGCCAATTTCATCATAGAGCTTAATGGTTTTTGCGACAGCACTTGAAGAAACTTTCAAAGTTCTTGACATTTTCCGGATTGACTGACCTTCATGTCTTAAAGTAATAATGGACTCTAGTTTATCTTTGCTTATTTGAGCTGTTCTTCCATAATATGGACTTGCTATTTTACCAAATAGGGCTATCTTCTGTATACCACCCCTACCCTGTCACAACACAACTGATTGGCTCAAACACATTAAGAAGAAATACCACAAATTAACTTTTAACAAGGCACCCGTCTTAATTGAAAGGCATTCCAGGTGACTACCTCATGAAGCTGGTTGAGAGAATACCAAGAGTCTGAAAAGCTGTCATCAAGGCAAAAGGGTGGCTACTTTGAAGAATCTGAAATATAAAATATATTTTGATTTGTTTAACACTGTTTTGGTTACTATATGATTACATATGTGTTATTTCATAGTTTTTGATGTCTTCATTATTATTCTACAATGTAGAAAATAGTAAAAATAAAGAAAAACCATGGAATGAGTAGGTGTGTCCAAACTATTGACTGGTATTGTATGTCAAACCATTGTCAACAGAAATTCCTGATGACACCAGTGATTGTTCTGCTCAACTTGACCTTATTCAGAGATATTATTTGCAGTAATAATGGTCAGACCCTGTTCAGGTGGTACAGGAGACATCCAAAAGTAAAAATAGAGCAATGATGGAGTGAATAGGCTGAAACAGGATGAAGACAGCAATAATCAATCACAGTTGGAAGGAGACAGAGGGGGCCAGATATGAATCATCACACACAGATAAGCCTTGTTCAAATTAACATGATTCAGGAGTGACAGAGGATATGGACACATACAGTAATAATCAAGGCCAGATGGAGTGGCCTATTTACCTGAGAGGATGGATGAAGGCAGTAATAATCAAGGCCAGATGGAGTGGCCTATCTACCTGAGAGGATGGATGAAGGCAGTAATAATCAAGGCCAGATGGAGTGGCCTATTTACCTGAGAGGATGGATGAAGGCAGTAATAATCAAGGCCAGATAGAGTGGCCTATTTACCTGAGAGGATGGATGAAGGCAGTAATAATCAAGGCCAGATGGAGTGGCCTATCTACCTGAGAGGATGGATGAAGGCAGTAATAATCAAGGCCAGATGGAGTGGCCTATTTACCTGAGAGGATGGATGAAGGCAATAATAATCAAGGCCAGATAGAGTGGCCTATTTACCTGAAAGGATGGATGAAGGCAGTAATAATCAAGGCCAGATGGAGTGGCCTATCTACCTGAGAGGATGGATGAAGGCAGTAATAATAAAGGCCAGATGGAGTGGCCTATCTACCTGAGAGGATGGATGAAGGCAGTACTAATAAAGGCCAGATGGAGTGGCCTATCTACCTGAGAGGATGGATGAAGGCAGTACTAATAAAGGCCAGATGGAGTGGCCTATCTACCTGAGAGGATGAAGAAGATCCCGGAGACGAAGGCAAGGATGGTGCGCTGGGGCCGGATGTGTCCGATGTTACTGATGACAAAGGCCGTGAAGACGAAGAGCAGAGACACCATGGGGAACGGAGTGGCCGTCCGAACCATCTCTACAGGGTCACAGTGTTAGAGGTTAGAGGTCATAGCAGAGACACCATGGGGAATGGAGTGGCTGTCCGCACCATCTCTACAGGGTCACAGTGTTAGAGGTTAGAGGTCATAGCAGAGACACCATGGGAAATTGAGTGGCTGTCCGCGCCATCTCTACAGGGTCACAGTGTTAGAGGTCATAGCAGAGACACCATGGGGAACGGAGTGGCTGTCCGCGCCATCTCTACAGGGTCACAGTGTTAGAGGTCATAGCAGAGACACCATGGGGAACGGAGTGGCTGTCCGCGCCATCTCTACAGGGTCACAGTGTTAGAGGTCATAGCAGAGACACCATGGGGAATGGAGTGGCTGTCCGCACCATCTCTACACGGTCACAGTATTAGAGGTAAAATGTTATGCGCTAACCATAATAGAGAGCAATAGTAATGGCGTCTTTTTGTAGGTATCAACTTTGCCATGACTCATTGGCCAAAGCCTTTTGGGAAATTAATTGGGGTTTTGGATAAACGGCAAAAATAAGGTATGTTGTAAACACAGACTTAGGGAGACCTTACACGTTTTGTTCTATGAGATAATCATCAGCTAACGTCACTTTTTGTGAGTTTTTAAGCATTTACAGTTGAAGTCGGAAGTTTACATACACCTTTGCCAAATCCATTGAAACTCAGTTTTTCACAATTCCTGACATTTAATCCTAGCAAAAATCCCTGTTTTAGGTCAGTTAGGATCACCACTTTACTTTAAGAATTTGAAATGTCAGAATAATTGTAGAGAGAATAAATCATTTCAGATTTGATTTTTTTCTCCACATTCCCAGTGGGTCAGAAGTTCACATACACTCAATTAGTATTTGGTAGCATTGCCTTTAAATTGGTTAACTTGGGTCAAATGTTTCGGATAGCCTTCCCACAATAAGTGGGGTGAATTTTGGCCCATTTCTCCTGACAGAGCTGGTGTGACTGAGTCAGGTTTGTAGGCCTCCTTGCTCACACACGCTTTTTCAGTTCTGCCCTCAAATTTTCTATGGGATTGAGATCAGGGCTTTGTGGTGGCCACTCCAATACCTTGACTTTGTTGTCCTTAAGCCATTTTGCCACAACTTTGGAAGTATGCTTGGGGTCATTGTCCATTTGGAAGACCCATTTGCGACCAAGCTTTAACTTCCTGACAATGTCTTGAGAAGTTGCTTCAATATATCCACATATTTTTCCTCTTTAATGATGCCATCTATTTTGTGAAGTGCACCAGTCCCTCCTGCAGCAACGCACCCCCACAACATGATGCTGCCACTCCCGTGCTTCACGGTTGGGATGGTGTTCTTTGGCTTGCAAGCCTCCCCCTTTTTCCTCCAAACATAACGATGGTCATTATGGCCAAACAGTTCTATTTTTGTTTCATCAGACCAGAGGACATTTCTCCAAAAGGTACGATCTTTGTCCCCAAGTGCAGTTGCAAACCGTAGTCTGGCTTTTTTATGCCGGTTTTGGAGCAGTGGCTTCTTCCTTGCTGAGCGGCCTTTCAGGTTATGTCGATATAGGACTCGTTTTACTGTGGATATAGATACTTTTGTACCTGTTTCCTCCAGCATCTTCACAAGGTCCTTTGCTGTTGTTCTGGGATTCATTTGCACTTTTCGCACCAAAGTACATTCATCTCTAGGAGACAGAACGAGTCTCCTTCCTGAGCGGTATGGCGGCTGCGTGGTCCCATGGTGTTTATACTTGCGTACTATTGTTTGTACAGATGAACGTGGTACCTTCAGGCGTTTGGAAATTGCTCCCAAGGATGAACCAGACTTGTGGAGGTCTACACTTTTTTTTAATGAGGTCTTGGCTGATTTATTTTGATTTTCCCATGATGTCAAGCAAAGAGGCACTGAGTTTGAAGGTAGGCCTTGAAATACATCCACAGGTACACTTTCAATTGACACAAATTATGTCAATTAGCCTATCAGAAGCTTCTAAAGCCATGACATCATTTTCTGGAATTTTCCAAGCTGTTTAAAGGCATAGTCAACTTAGTTTATGTAAACTTCTGACCCACTGGAATTATGATACAGTGAATTATAAGTGAAATAATCTGTTTAGAAACAATTGTTGGAAAATGTACTTGTGTCATCCACAAGGTAGTTGTCCTAACCGACTTGCCAAAACTATAGTTTGTTCACAAGAAATGTGTGGAATGGTTGAAAAATGTATTTCAATGTATCCAACCTAAGTGTATGTAAACTTCCGACTTCAACTGTATGTAATCATAACAAACACATACATTACAAAGCTGCTTCATAATAATGAATACATGCCATGTTAACTGACTGCTATTATCGCATAGAACAAAATGTAGAAGATCTCCTAAACCTGTGTTAACCCTAGAACGGATTTTTTTTGTCTGTTTATCCAAAACCCCAATTAGTTTCCCCATAGGCTTTGGCCAACGAGCCATTAATGGCTGAACAAACCAGAAGTAACTAATTTCCGTTTTTTAGGGCTACAAGTTGGTGAGCTGTATGCTGAGTGTGCAGTGTAAAGCTGTAAGTGTAGGGTACACTATACTCACTCAGAATATTTGCAGTATTCTCTGTAGTGATCTCTATCTCTGGCTCAGTGAAATACTCTGACGCCACACATCTCCCGTTCTCTGTCCCTGAGAGAGAAGGGAAAGAAAGAGGAGTGTATAAAATTGAGGCTTGCATGAGAAAGAGAGAGGGAGGCAGATACATACACACAGGGGTGGACTGGGACCAAAAATCTGTCCTACCATTTTTAACACAATGGACCATTTTTATCTATGAGCCCCTCACACCGGCCCATTTTGTTATTTGAGGCCCCCATGTTTTGCCAGTTAATTATAATTTTGAAGAAAACAAGTTAGGCAAAAAATGGACCAGCCCATCTGGCAATTTCCCAAAATGCCAGATGGCCAGTCTGCCCCTGCATACGTTAATGAAAAAATAATATAGTATATCAAATTGAGATTGTGAAGTTGCACTGATATATGGTCCGTGTTGCATTTTCCCCTAATGGTTAACGTTCAGATTTAGAAGGAGTGAACTGATCCTAGATTGACTATGGCTAATTCTATCCGGAGCAGATTGGTCAGTTCACCACTGCTATTGAGGGTCAGAGGTCATATGTACCCGCCACGAAGCAGACCCTCCAGAGGCCAGAGTGCAGGGCCATCTTGACCTCCATGCTCTGGTTCTGCTGCAGCACGATGCCCTCCTCCATCAACAGCCAGTAGTCTGTAGACACAGCCACGCCCACCAGCAGCAGACCACACGCCCCAAACACCGTGGACAGGATGGTCAGCGCTCTGCTACTGCACGAACTCATCTAGAGACAGAGGGAGAGCGGGAGGAGAGGAGGGAGTGGAGGGAGGGAGAAGGAGAGAGAGCAATAAGTCAGACTTATTGCATGAAGTCTTCAGAGAGGAGCGAGAGACAAAGCAAAGAGAGAGACAGATAACTCCTAATTTTAAATCAGACTTTTAGATTAAACTAATTTACAGAGAGAGAGAAAGAGAGAGGGAGGGAGACAGATACCTCATTCAGAAGTCATGCTGAGAGAAAGAGAGAGGTAGGGAGACAGATGCCTCGTTCAGAAGTCATGCTGAGAGAAAGAGAGAGGGAGGGAGACAGGTACCTCGTTCAGAAGTCATGCTGAGAGAAAGAGAGAGGGAGGGAGACAGGTACCTCATTCAGAAGTCAAGCTGAGAGAAAGAGAGAGGGAGGGAGACAGATACCTCGTTCAGAAGTCATGCTGAGAGAAAGAGAGAGGGAGGGAGACAGGTACCTCATTCAGAAGTCATGCTGAGAGAAAGAGAGAGGGAGGGACACAGGTACCTCATTCAGAAGTCATGCTGAGAGAAAGAGAGAGGGAGGGAGACAGATACCTCATTCAGAAGTCATGCTGAGAGAAAGAGAGAGGGAGGGAGACAGGTACCTCATTCAGAAGTCATGCTGAGAGAAAGAGAGAAGGAGGGAGACAGATACCTCATTCAGAAGTCATGCTGAGAGAAAGAGAGAGGGAGGGAGACAGGTACCTCATTCAGAAGTCATGCTGAGAGAAAGAGAGAAGGAGGGAGACAGATACCTCATTCAGAAGTCATGCTGAGAGAAAGAGAGAGGGAGGGAGACAGGTACCTCATTCAGAAGTCATGCTGAGAGAAAGAGAGAGGGAGGGAGACAGATACCTCGTTCAGAAGTCATGCTGAGAGAAAGAGAGAGGGAGGGAGACAGGTACCTCATTCAGAAGTCAAGCTGAGAGAAAGAGAGAGGGAGGGAGACAGATACCTCGTTCAGAAGTCATGCTGAGAGAAAGAGAGAGGGAGGGAGACAGGTACCTCATTCAGAAGTCATGCTGAGAGAAAGAGAGAGGGAGGGAGACAGGTACCTCATTCAGAAGTCATGCTGAGAGAAAGAGAGAGGGAGGGAGACAGATACCTCATTCAGAAGTCATGCTGAGAGAAAGAGAGAGGGAGGGAGACAGGTACCTCATTCAGAAGTCATGCTGAGAGAAAGAGAGAAGGAGGGAGACAGATACCTCATTCAGAAGTCATGCTGAGAGAAAGAGAGAGGGAGGGAGACAGGTACCTCATTCAGAAGTCATGCTGAGAGAAAGAGAGAAGGAGGGAGACAGATACCTCATTCAGAAGTCATGCTGAGAGAAAGAGAGAGGGAGGGAGACAGGTACCTCATTCAGAAGTCATGCTGAGAGAAAGAGAGAGGGAGGGAGACAGGTACCTCATTCAGAAGTCATGCTGAGGGAAAGAGAGAGGGAGGGAGACAGGTACCTTGTTCAGAAGTCATGCTGAGAGAAAGAGTTTATTTCTAAACCACCCTTTGTAATATTAACCACTACACAACATGTCAGGGGCTACAGTAGCTTGAATACCACACACACACACACACACACACACACACACACACACACACACACACACACACAGATACATGTGGTTTTCGAACACTTGTTAAGTTTCACATGTACATTTTTCAGGTGTACATGAAATTTTTTTTACGAGTTTATTTTTTTACCACTTCAAGCTACATCTGAGGGGTATTCCAGAAATATGGTTTAACAAATTCAGGATTTCCTGAACATATCAGGCTTGTCTTAACCAGATGAGGAAGTCCAGGATTTCTTGGTTCCAGAACCGCTGCTTTTCGTTTAAGGTATTCGGCTGAAGTGAAGCGCAGATTGGTTGACCAGCTGGTGCGTGCACGCAACATTCAAAAAGGTCCTCATTTCGGTGACAGAAAAAATGACAGATATGGAGTCAAAAGACAGAGCCCAATATTTCAAAAGTCTAGAACAAGAAACAATTGTACAACACAACAAATATGTTAAGATATTTCTCCCAAAAGTAATACATCTGCTGCCACAAGCCAGAGAGGGAGCATGGCAGAAAATTACAGACAGTGTTAAATGGTTCCAATATCTAATAGGCCTAGTTTACACATATGGCTAATTAGGAACAATGCTTTCACTTTATAGAGCACTGTTATTGCAGCGTTGGTGGGTGATATTACGTGTCAAGGCTTTGGCCTAATATGTCAATTGAAGTAACATATGTCACAATTGCAATGGTAGGACCATTCCATAGCCTATGTAGGATAAATACTAATGCATTGAATTCATAGAGTGCTTCTCGTGACAACACCGGCAGCAATGTTGTTCAATGTTTAGTTGTAGCCCCATGGGAGTCAGATCATCCGACAAAAGAAGGAAGGAAGATCATTGAATTCAATGACTGTTTGTGAAAATGATTTGGTTTGGTGAAAGTTTAGGCTACAGTATTCAGTAGCTACCTGTTTGTTTACGCTGTTAAAGTTGTTTCAATTCACGTAACCTCCTTCATTTGGTCCAGAGGGTGCTTGAATGGGAGATATGTGGCCATCTATAGCACCAATGATTTTTGGGAAATCTGCGGGATGAATTAGGCGCTGTATTATTTTTATCATGTTGCCTAGATTTATTCATTTGAGATTAGCAAAGCATCGCTGGCAGTCAACTGATCGCAGCCTATAGTACCTGCATTCTATAAAAGTTCTCCTTGATTATATGGACAACTTGATGGCCAGGGAATGCAACACAGACATAAAAAAACATATTCTTCTTTACATACCGTTGCCTTGCCATATAGTTCAGCATCGCCCACATTGTACAGGACATTTCCAGTGGCAAGAAAATCTCTAAGCAATACACATAGTTGGCCTAGCAGTCAACGTGAAACCGCGTTGGGTTACATTTGCTATATATGGGTTGAGTACATTTTCTAGATATATGAGTGATTGTGCGGAAAAACAATAACGTTCAAAAATAGATTTTTCTGAATGATCTAAAGGATATATTTGAGGTCCAAAAATGAGTTCCCTTTGTAAAGTACGGCGAACAATGCAGGCTCCGGTGTCAAGTGGATTTTACAAGGAGACAGGCCATAGTGAAGAACAAGAATCTGATGGTAAGGCTCTCTTTCAAGCTCTCTTTCTGGAGAAAATTCAAATTCTGGTTTTGACAGATCTCGCTAAATCACTAATCCGGCTTTTTGGTACATCCGTCTGGGCTCCCATTTGGGGACCAACCAGAAACGACCCTGCTTAGTTTCAGGGGCAAACCAGCAGTGGGATGCAGGGTACCATGATGCTGGAATGTGCCAACACTTGAAAAAAGGCAGTGACAGCAAATGCCAGGGTAAAGTAACCAACTATAGGGAAACCTGCAGGAAAGAGAAAGGCGTTTTATTTAATTACAGTATCATACCAAATGTTTCACAGAAAATATTTGTTTTGCATCCATTTACAAATGATGTACTCTTGCGTTGAAAAATGGTTTGCAATATATATTTTACTATCAATACATTTGGGTTTATGTTTTGCTTTCAATATCATGTTTTTTTGTTTGCAATACTAAGAATTGTGTTTTTGACATCAGTTTTTTAAATTGATATTTTAATGGCACAAAAAGTAAGTTACTCACTAGAAAATTGGCGGCAATCCTTAATTGAAACTTTAACAAAGTGGGCTCCCCGGCACAGTTTAGGTAAAAAGCTGATGGATGGGGCTGGAGAAATGCAACCACTCTGGAATCCATAGCCTGCGCTCTGGACTGACCATCCATGATATCAAAATGATAGTTTTAACCTATATAGTTTTTAAGCTATACAGTGTTTGTTTACATTTACTTGGTTTACAAATATTGGAGTAAATGTGGAGTTTTCTTACATGTGAGACTGCAAATTAGATTTTCACTTTCACATGTGAAATTGCAAGTTCACATGTGAAAAACAATCATATGTGAAAGTTAGATTTTTACATTTGATTCCACATGAGAAAGTGAGATTTTCACATGTAAAAGTTTGTGAAAAGATGGCGTTAACATGTGAACTCTAAATGTAATACATGTGAAAACAGCTATCTCACATTGAAACTGCAAATTTAACATGTACTTTTTTGCAAGGTCACACAAATATGTCATTTTGTCGATAAAAAGGAGTTATAACACATCCATTTGGGAACCAATCGCAGAAAAGATCGAAGGGCAGAGAGATGATGAGGGCCAAGTTAATGATCATCAACAAGCACACACACAGGTTCCATTGTGATTCCGAACATTAACTTTCCAGGCCTTAGTGCTGGTTGACTGGCCAACACTGCACTGCACATCTTCCCTCCCCAGTCAGCACGCTGAGTGTGTGTGTTAATTCACCCTGTGTGTTCATTCATCACCCATTTGCGACACAATCGGAGGGATGAATGGAGAGGGAAGAGTGAATGGAGCCTGTCCACTGCTCTTGTACACTGCTGTTGTCCATTGTGTCCTCACATCACCCTGAAGAGTCATTTGGTCAGTGGTCCTCAATGCTGTTTCAGAGTAACTGTCTTCGTCGGAGATGAGCTTCCAGTCTATGCTCTATTCCCATTTATCACACTAATGGTTAAGGATAGGATGTGGAGAGGGGAACCTGATTCTAGACCTGTGGCTATGGGCAGCTTCTACCCAGAGTGACATCCCACTGGAAAAGCATGCTGGGAGAGAAGGCATATATTTTGGATGTGCTTATTGTGCAGTGAATGGAGCGAATGGAGAGGGAAGGGGGGATGAATGGAGAAGGAAGGAGGGATGAATGGAGAGGAAGGAGGGATGAATGGAGAGGGAAGGAGGGATGAATGTAGATGGAAGGAGGGATGAATGGAGTTGGAAGGAGGGATGAATGTAGAGGGAAGGAGGGATGAATGGAGATGGAAGGAGGGATGAATGTAGAGGGAAGGAGGGATGAATGTAGATGGAAGGAGGGATGAATGTAGAAGGAAGGAGGGATGAATGGAGAGGGAAGGAGGGATGAATGGAGAGGGAAGGAGGGATGAATGGAGAGGGAAGGAGGGATGAATGGAGAGGGAAGGAGGGATGAATGGAGATGGAAGGAGGGATGAATGGAGAGTGAAAGTGAATGGAGCCTGGCTTTGTGAGCGAGGGATTGGAAGGGATGGAGGCAGGCTGGTGGAGAGGGACTTAAAGAGCTGGGAGAAGGGAATTAAGAATAGGGTGGAGAGAGAGACAGATTCAACAGAGGGAAACAGATAAGAAGACAAAGGCAGGAAGGAAGACAGAGAGACAGTGAACGGAGGATAACTATGGAAACGGCTAGCAAAACTCTACATTCATATGTTATTTGTACTACTGATTTGCTGTTGTGGATTATTAGGTGCTAATTACTTTAACATACTGATGAAATGGTGTTGCTCAGAGACTGTCTCCCTCCTAATTGGATATCCTTCTCATTCTCTCCTTCTCCCTCTATTTCAACATGCCATTGTGTTTCTTCCTTTCTCCTTCTCTCTGTTTCTTTCCTTCTCTTCACGTCTTCCCCTTACTTCTTTCTCCCTCTCACATCTTAATTTTCACCCTCTTCCCAATGTTTTCCCCTTCCTCCTCCTCCATTCCTCAGTGTCCTTCCCTCTCTTCTTCTCTCCTCCACCATGTTCACCCGGTCCTGTGTTTTCTCTCCAGTCTGTGTGGTGACTCAGCGGAGCCCCCAGAGCTGAGTGGAGACGCATGGGCCTGGGGGGCGACATTGTGTGTGTGTGTATGTGTGTGTGTGTGTGTGTGTGTGGGGGGGGGGGGGGGGTCAGAGTCAGAGACATTCATTCACAGATACAGAGCAGAATAGATCTGACTAAAGCCAGAGACATGGAAAACAGAGGAGGGGGAACAGAACGGACTAAAGACAGAGATATAGAAAGAGGAGGGGGGATAGCTAGAAGAGAGCCAGAGAGAATAGGAGGAGTGACTAGAAGAGAGACAGAGAGAATAGGAGGAGTGACTAGAAGAGAGCCAGAGAGAATAGGAGGAGTGACTAGAAGAGAGCCAGAGAGGAGAGGAGGAGGAGAGATATGATGAGAGAGGAGAGGAGGAGTGACTAGAAGAGAGACAGAGAGGAGAAGAGGAGTGACTAGAAGAGAGACAGAGAGGAGAAGGAGAGATATGATAAGAGAGGAGAGGAGGAGGAGAGATATGATAAGAGGATAGGAGGAGTGACTAGACGAGAGACAGAGAGAAGAGCAGGAGTGACTAGAAGAGAGACAGAGAGGAGAGGAGGAGGAGAGATATGATGAGAGGATAGGAGGCGACTAGAAGAGAGGCAGAGAGGAGAGGAAGAGGAGAGAAATTATGAGAGGATAGGAGGAGTGACTTGAAGAGACAGAGAGGAGAGGAGGAGTGACTAGAAGAGAGACAGAGAGGAGAGGAGGAGGAGAGATATGATAAGAGAGGAGAGGAGGAGGAGAGATATGATGAGAGGATAGGAGGAGTGACTAGAAGAGAGGCAGAGAGGAGAGGAGGAGGAGAGAAATTATGAGAGGATAGGAGGAGTGACTTGAAGAGACAGAGAGGAGAGGAGGAGTGACTAGAAGAGAGACAGAGAGGAGAGGAGGAGGAGAGATATGATGAGAGGATAGGAGGAGTAACTAGAAGAGAGACAGAGAGGATAGGAGGAGTGACTAGAAGAGAGACAGAGAGGAGAGGAGGAGTGACTAGAAGAGAGACAGAGAGAAGAGGAGGAGTGACTATAAGAGCGACAGAGTGGAGAGGAGGAGGAGAGATATGATGAGAGGATAGGAGGAGTGACTAGAAGAGAGGCAGAGAGGAGAGGAGGAGGAGATATGATGAGAGGATAGGAGGAGTGACTAGAAAAGAGACATACAGGAGAGGAGGAGTGACTAGAAAAAAGACATACAGGAGAGGAGGAGGAGAGATATGATGAGAGGATAGGAGGAGTGACTAGAAAAGAGACATACAGGAGAGGAGGAGAGATATGAGGAGGGGAGGAGTGACTAGAATAGAGACAGAGAGGAGAGGAAGAGGAGAGATATGATGAGAAGGTAGGAGGAGTGACTAGAAAAGAGACATACAGGAGAGGAGGAGGAGAGGTATGATGAGAGGAGAGGAGGAGTGACTAGAAGAGAGACATACAGTAGAGGACGAGGATAGGAATGATGAGAGGAGAGGAGGAGTGACTAGAAGAGAGACATACAGGAGAGGAGGAGGAGAGGTCTGATGAGAGGATAGGAGGAGTGACTAGAAGAGAGACATACAGGATAGGAGGAGTGACTAGAAGAGAGACATACAGGAGAGGAGGAGGAGAGGTCCAAAAAAAAGTAAGGGAGTAATCAAGACAAGAAGTCAGATATGAAGAATGAATGGAAGAAATACACACAAGGAGTAAAGATTCAGCCCAACTCTGCAGTATTTCTAAAATCTGTCCCCTCCCTGCTGCCGTCACTCACTGACATTTACATTTCAATCATTTAGCAGACACTCTTTTCCCTCACTCCCCCTCACTGATGTGATAGGCCTGGATAGGTAGACGCTATATGGTGGAAACTACTACTTACTGTGAACCATACGCCTCCGATTAACAGAGGGGATAACTTAAAACCTCTTGAATCTAGGGGGCACTAATTTCATTTTTGGAAAAATAATGGGTAAACGGGCTGTTTTGTCAGGACAAGATGCTAGAATATGCATATAATTAACAGCTTAGGATAGAAAACACTCTAAAGTTTCCAAAACTGTAAAAATATTGTCTGTGAGTATAACAGAACTGATATTGCAGGCAAAAGCCTGAGAAAAATCCAATCAGGAAGTGACTCTTATTTAGATCCTCTGCGTTCCTATTGAGCAGTGAATGAGATATCAACCATATTCCTTTTTCTATGGCTTTCGTTGTTGTGACCGCAATTTCCGGTTGAATTCTCAGCCAAATGTGAAGAACTAACAGAGTTATTTCGGCTACAAAAATAATATTTTTGGAAAAAAGGAACATTTGCTATCTAACTGGGAGTCTTGTGAGTGAAAACATCCGAAGCTCATCAAAGGTAAACGATTTCATTTGATTGCTTTTCTGATTTTCGTGACCAGGTTGCCTGCTGCTAGCTAGGCATAATGCTATGCTAGGCATAATGCTATGCTAGGCTATCGATAAACGTACCCAAATGCTTGTCTTGCTTTGGCTGTAAAGCATATTTTCAAAATCTGAGATGACAGGGTGATTAACAAAAGGCTAAGCTGTGTTTCAATATATTTCACTTGTGATTTCATGAATATGAATATTTTCTAGTAATATTTATGTCCGTTGCGTTATGCTAATTAGTGTCAGTTGATGATTACGCTCCCGGATCCGGGATGGGTATTTACAAGAGGTTTAATGTAAATTATGATATCCAAAAATAGAGGTGATAGGACTCATCTAAACTTGGCAGTCCCATGTCCTCTCTGCCAGTCAGCGCCAGATGTTAGCATGACACTCCAGAAGTGCCAGTTGACTTCAGGTCACAGCCACAGTGATGTCACTATGCTGTCCTACCAACTGGAAGGTGTGTGACAGTGCTCACATATGGTCCTTCACTAGATTAGAAGTATTGTAGAAGTAATCACCCCTCTGGGATAAATCACGTTTTTAAAATGTCATTTACTTGAATTTTGTGTATCTATCTGCATGGTCCCTAAGGTGACCTTCATGTATTCTATGAAAAGAGAGCACTCTGATGAAAGCATTAAAGCCATAACATTGGTGAAGGGAAATGCTTTACGCTGCAATTAAGTTCTAGTTCAACACCATGGACAGCACTCCCAATGTCCAGTTCAGCACCATGGACAGCCCCCTTCATTGTCCAGTTCAGCACCATGGACAGCCCCCTTCATTGTCCAGTTCAGCACCATGGACAGACCCTTCATTGTCCTGTTCAGCACATTGGACAGCACTCTCATTGTCCAGTTCAGCACATTGGACAGCACCTACACTGTCCAGTTCAGGATACTTGGACAGCACCCTCACTGTCCAGATCAGGATTTCTGGACAGCACCCTCATTGTCCAGTTCAGCACCATGGACAGCACTCTCATTGTCCAGTTCAGCACCATGGACAGCACCCCCACTGTCCAGTTCAGCGCCATGGACAGCACTCCCACTGACCAGTTCAGCTCCATGGACAGCACCCTCACAGTCCACTTCAACACCATGGACAGCACCCTCACTGTCAAGTTCAGGCTCCTTGGACAGCACCCTCATTGACCAGCAGCACCATGGACATAACTCTCACTGTCCAGCAGCACCATGGACAGCACTCTTATTGTCCAGTTCAGAACTCTCAACACCCAGTTCAGCACCATGGACAGCACCACCACTGCTTCAAGGGGTTCTCTAGAGCTTCAGGGTGTGCAGGCTTTTCGCTCCATCCTATCACTCACACATCTGTTTCAAATAATCACCTAATTTTGATCTTCAGTCTAGGCAATGATCTGAATCAGATGTGTTACTGAAGGACTGGAACAAAAATCTGCACACCCTCTGGAAAAAAACCTGTGTTAGACAGTGTGTGAAGCTGTGAGGGGTCTCTCCGTCGTGCTGAACTAACGTGAGGCCAGTCTCTGCCACTACTGCTCCCACAACTATATTCCATGGTGTGGTCACTGTTCACAGCACCTCAGGTTGAGGCTCGGAGGTGGAAAACCCTTATTTTAAAAAAGCACTTCTATGCTATGCTAAATTAGGGTTGGACTGAAAATCTACAGGACAGTAGATCTCCAGGAAGATGGTTGGGCAGCCCTGGTCTACAGAAACTAGGAGAGAGGGTCAGAGAACGAAGGAGAGTGATAACGAGAGTGAGGGAGAATAAGACAGAGAGAGAGAGAGAAGAGAGAAGTGAAAAAGAGGGTGAGAGAGGGAGAGAGAATAAGAGAAAGAGAGAAAGAGAGAATGAGAATAGATAGAAGTGAATGAGAGGGAGAGAGAATAAGAGAAAGAGAGAAAGAGAATGAGAATAGATAGAAGTGAATGAGAGGGAGAGAGAATAAGAGAAATAGAGAATGAGAATAGATAGAAGTGAATGAGAGGGAGAGAGAATGCAGTGAAAATAGGACTGGAGGGCAGGATTAGCCCCTCCAGAGTTTATAAGGCAAAGAAGACAAAGTGAAAGACTGAGGCTGAAACAGATGTAGGTTAATATAGGGAAAGACCTTGGCCCAAAAAGGCAAGGAGTACCCAACGTGAACACGCATGCCCTGCGCTGGGTGCACTCATACTGCACGCGTTAAACTAATTACTAACTACGATATAACTAAGTAGCAACAAAAACTATTCCATGTCAGAATTACTCACAGGAAAAAGCACACACACAGAGACTCTCTCTCTCTCTCTCTCTCTCTCTCACACACACACACACACACACACACACACACACACACACACACACACACACACACACACACACACACACACACACACACACACTCACACTCACACACACACACACACACACACACACACACACACACACACACACACACACACACAGTGACTCATTCAGCAAGGACGTTTAGATGATGAAATTAAGAAAGCAGTGGCCACACTAAAATGACAGCACATTTAGAGAGAGAGAGAGAGAGAGAGAGAGAGAGAGAGAGAGAGAGAGAGAGAGAGAGAGAGAGAGAGAGAGAGAGAGAGAGAGATGGAATAATACAGTAGGTTACAGACCAATGTACATGGAATGACCATAATTTCCACCAGCGAGGTTTTCAGTTCACCAGTCTCTCTCCATCACCACAGCGCTGTGTGTGTTTCTACTGTTTATTATAGATACGGTAGTCCCAGTTTATATCACACGACACACACAATATGCCTCAGAATGTTGTTTGCAACCCCCTCTATTGCCACACTGTCACGCGGAGAGTTTGGAAGTGATCAACATAGGCAGACCAGGCGACAAAGAAGACTGTATCCTCCAATGCAACTCTGACAAACTTTAGAGTAAGACAACAAAACATAGACATTCCAGTAACAGATTAAAGCCATCCACGACAGACATAAACCATTTTGTCATATGTTGGCTACACGACACCTGGAAAGTGTTCACAGATGTAGTTTATTATTCATATCCTTAATCCTATCAACCTCATGCAGTAGGATAAAATGGTTCAGTTAAAATGTGTTTGTATATTTTGGGTTATGAGCAAAAACACTTACCCTGGCTGTCACAGGAGCGATATCCGAATGGTGTGCGTGCTTGACAGTAATCAAGAACCTCGCGCCTGGGAGGGTTGGCTGATTTCACAGTTCTCTCTCTCTATCTCTCTGCCCCCTCTTTCACTCCCTCTCTCGATTGTGTGTGTTACCCCTTTACGCTCCTTTACCCATCCTCTCAATCTCCAACTCCCGCTCTTTTTCACTCACACTATCTATGAGCACTGCTGCAGTGGGTCTGGAGCTACAGTATACAGTACAACAGGGACAGTGGGGGATGGAAGAAGAGAGAGGGAGTGTGAAAGGCACACAAGGAAAGAGAGAGAGAGAGAGAGAGAGAGAGAGAGAGAGAGAGAGAGAGAGAGAGAGAGAGAGAGAGAGAGAGAGAGAGAGACAGAGAGAGAGACAGAGAGAGAGAGAGAGAGAGAGAGAGAGAGAGAGAGAGAGAGAGAGAGAGAGAGAGAGAGAGAGAGAGAGAGAGAGAGAGAGAGAGAGAGAGAGAGAGGGGTGGGGGGATGTAGAGGAAGGGAAATGCAGGGGAGCAAACTGCAAGTTAAAGTGGGGGATGGAAGAAGAGAGAGGGAGTGTGAAAGGCACACAAGGAAAGAGAGAGAGAGAGAGAGAGAGAGAGAGAGAGAGAGAGAGAGAGAGAGAGAGAGAGAGAGAGAGAGAGAGAGAGACAGAGAGAGAGACAGAGAGAGAGAGAGAGAGAGACAGAGAGAGAGACAGAGAGAGAGAGAGAGAGAGAGAGAGAGAGAGAGAGAGAGAGACAGAGAGAGAGAGAGAGAGAGAGAGAGAGAGAGAGAGACAGAGAGAGAGACAGAGAGAGAGAGAGAGAGAGAGAGACAGAGAGAGAGACAGAGAGAGAGAGAGAGAGAGAGAGAGAGAGAGAGAGAGAGAGAGAGAGAGAGAGAGAGAGAGGGGTGGGGGGATGTAGAGGAAGGGAAATGCAGGGGAGCAAACTGCAAGTTAAAAATAATAAATTTTTATTTAACCTTTATTTTGACAGGAAGTCAAAGCTGAGACCAACGTCTCTTTTCCAGATGAGCCCTGTATATAACCATAAAACACATAAAAATACAATAAACACATTAAACTACACATTCATATGCACAATAAAATACACATACTGTAATTATACAAAACGATACACGAAAAGCAAAACACAATCATAAAAAACAGACACATTTTTCCGTAAAAAGGTCCCTTAACAACCGTCTGAAATGCCCTAGAGACACACATTCCACACACAAGGTGCAAATTAAATAGAGACATTCGTTTGGAGGTAACAGGCTCCTGAGTGGGGCAGCGGTCTAAGGCACTGAATCTCAGTGCAAGAGGCATCACTACAGTCCCTGGATCGAATTTAGGCTGTATCACATCCGGTCATGATTGGGAGTCCCATAGGGCGGTGCACAATTGGCCCAGCGTCGTCCGGGTTTGCCGGCGTAGGCTGTCATCGTAAATAAGAATTTATTTTTAACTGACTTGCCTGGTTAAATAAACAATTATGCAGACTATTACAGAAGTTTTACATAAACAATACTGTACAGTCAGATAACATTCATGTATATTCAGGGAGATTTATGCAGCCTGTATGTGACCTGTCATTGTGGTGGAAATGTATTACCTATGAGTGTTTAAATTAAAAAGAGCATCATTATCACACACTACTGTTAGTGGACAGTGACCATGAATGTGTAACTACAATCTAGAGGTGCTGACAGTAGATACTAACTAGATACCGTACATACAGTGGATACAGTAGATACTAACTAGATACAGTACATACAGTAGATACAGTAGATACTAAAGAGATACAATAGATACAGTAGATACTAAATAGATACAATAGATACTAGATAGATACAGTAGATACTAACTAGATACAGTAGATACTAGATAGATACAGTAGATACTAAAGAGATACAGTAGATACTAGATAGATACAGTAGATAACAACGAGATACAGTAGATACTAGATAGATACAGTAGATACTAAAGAGATAAAGTAGATACTAGATAGATACAGTAGATAAAGTAGATACTAGATAGATACAGTAGATAAAGTAGATACTAGATAGATACAGTAGATACTAGATAGCTACAGTAGATACAGTAGATACTAAAGAGATACAGTAGATATTAGATAGATACAGTAGATACTAGATAGATACAGTAGATACAGAAGATACTAGATAGATACAGTAGATACTAAAG
Organism: Oncorhynchus clarkii lewisi; assembly: GCF_045791955.1. Taxonomy (NCBI): domain Eukaryota; kingdom Metazoa; phylum Chordata; class Actinopteri; order Salmoniformes; family Salmonidae; genus Oncorhynchus; species Oncorhynchus clarkii. The sequence goes on along the minus strand of NC_092149.1, from coordinate 15,358,188 downwards.
AGATACAGTAGATACTAGATAGATACAGTAGATACAGTAGATACTAAAGAGATACAGTAGATACTTGATAGATACAGTAGATACAGTAAATACTAGATAGATACGTTAGATACTAAAGAGATACAGTAGATACTAAAAAAGATACAGTAGATACAGTAGATACTAAAGAGATACAGTAGATACTAGATAGATACAATAGATACTAGATAGATACAGTAGATAGTAACTAGATACAGTAGATACAGTAGATACTAGATAGATACAGTAGATACAGTAGATACTAGATAGATACAGTAGATACTAGATAGATACAGTAGAGACTAGATATATACAGTAGATAGTAACTAGATACAGTAGATACTAGATAGATACAGTAGATACTAGATAGCTACAGTAGATACAGTAGATACTAAAGAGATACAGTAGATATTAGATAGATACAGTAGATACTAGATAGATACAGTAGATACAGAAGATACTAGATAGATACAGTAGATACTAAAGAGATACAGTAGATACTAGATAGATACAGTAGATACAGTAGATACTAAAGAGATACAGTAGATACTTGATAGATACAGTAGATACAGTAAATACTAGATAGATACGTTAGATACTAAAGAGATACAGTAGATACTAAAGAGATACAGTAGATACTAGATAGATACAATAGATACTAGATAGATACAGTAGATAGTAACTAGATACAGTAGATACAGTAGATACTAGATAGATACAGTAGATACAGTAGATACTAGATAGATACAGTAGATACTAGATAGATACAGTAGAGACTAGATATATACAGTAGATAGTAACTAGATACAGTAGATACTAGATAGATACAGTAGATACTAGATAGCTACAGTAGATACAGTAGATACTAAAGAGATACAGTAGATATTAGATAGATACAGTAGATACTAGATAGATACAGTAGATACAGAAGATACTAGATAGATACAGTAGATACTAAAGAGATACAGTAGATACTAGATAGATACAGTAGATACAGTAGATACTAAAGAGATACAGTAGATACTTGATAGATACAGTAGATACAGTAAATACTAGATAGATACGTTAGATACTAAAGAGATACAGTAGATACTAAAAAAGATACAGTAGATACAGTAGATACTAAAGAGATACAGTAGATACTAGATAGATACAATAGATACTAGATAGATACAGTAGATAGTAACTAGATACAGTAGATACAGTAGATACTAGATAGATACAGTAGATACAGTAGATACTAGATAGATACAGTAGATACTAGATAGATACAGTAGAGACTAGATATATACAGTAGATAGTAACTAGATACAGTAGATACTAGATAGATACAGTACATACTAAAGAGATACAGTAGATACTAGATTTATACAGTAGATACTAGATAGATACAGTAGATACAGTAGATACTAAAGAGATACAGTAGATACTAGATAGATACAGTAGATAGGAATGGAAATATAGCCCACTGTAACCTGCTGTCTCCCTCCCTCCTCTCCGTCTTACCCCCTCCCTTTTCTCCTGTGGTCTCTGTCCCCCGTTCTATATTTAGATGGCTGGTGGAGGAATCCTATATTTTTAGGAGAGATATCAATAGACTGCTGCACACTCTGACCTCATGAGGGGAGAGTGCGAGTGAGAGAGAGAGAGAGAGAGGGGGGGGGGCAATATGGATGGAGGGGAGAAGGAGAGGAGAGATAAGGGGGATGGAGAGAACAGCTGGGGAGAAAATGAGAGAGTGAGCAGGAAAAGGAGTGAATAAAGAGAGAGGGGGTGATGGAGAGACAAGAGAGAGGTGAACAAATAGGCAAGAAGAGAGAGAGAGAGAGAGAAGGAAGGTTATGTCAGAAATTCTGAATGTTTGACTGACACAAGATAAGTGCAAAGTGGGTATAGGTTTCATATATAAAAGTTACCCACGCAGAAACACATTCAGAAATGTCAGTTTGAATGATGAGATCAAATGTATTCTCACAGATGCAACAGTGGTCATTACACATTAAATACATCTCTATCATAAAACTACAGCTAGAACACACACAGTCTATCATCATAGGAACATAAACCAGAAAGGCTTGTGTGAAACACAGTGGGTCATTTTGACAGGGTGAAGGAGACAAGACACTAATTATCTTCTGAAGAATTAAAGGAGGAAGATAAAGAAAGAGTGAAAGAGGTTCAGCACTGCAGCCAAGCAGAGAGAGCGCTAGTGAGGTGGTGGGGGGCAGAGAAAGAGAGAGCTAGTGAGGAGGTGGGAGGCAGAGAAAGAGAGAGCTAGTGAAGAGGTGGGAGGCAGAGAAAGAGAGAGCTAGTGAGGTGGTGGGGGGCAGAGAAAGAGAGAGCTAGTGAGGTGGTGGGGGGCAGAGAAAGAGAGAGCTAGTGAGGAGGTGGGAGGCAGAGACAGAGAGAGCTAGTGAGGTGGTGGGAGGCAGAGAAAGAGAGAGCTAGTGAGGAGGTGAAAGGCAGAGAAAGAGAGAGCTAGTGAGGAGGTGGGAGGCAGAGAAAGAGAGAGCTAGTGAGGAGGTGGGAGGCAGAGAAAGAGAGAGCTAGTGAGGAGGTGTGAGGCAGAGAAAGAGAGAGCTTATGAGGAGGTGGGAGGCAGAGACAGAGAGAGCTAGTGAGGAGTTGGGAGGCAGAGAAAGAGAGAGCTAGTGAGGAGGTGGGAGGCAGATAAAGAGAGAGCTAGTGAGGAGGTGGGAGGCAGAGACAGAGAGAGCTAGTGAGGAGGTGGGAGGCAGAGAAAGAGAAAGCTAGTTAGGAGGTGGGAGGCAGAGAAAGAGAGAGCTAGTGAGGAGGTGGGAGGCAGAGAAAGAGAGAGCTAGTGAGGAGGTGCGAGGCAGAGAAAGAGAGAGCTAGTGAGGAGGTGGGAGGCAGAGACAGAGAGCTAGTGAGGAGGTGGGAGGCAGAGAAAGAGAGAGTTAGTGAGGAGGTGGGAGGCCGAGAAAGAGAGAGCTAGTTAGGAGGTGGGAGGCAGAAAAAGAGAGAGCTAGTGAGGTGGTGGGAGGCAGAGAAAGAGAGAGCTAGTGAGGAGGTGTGAGGCAGAGAAAGAGAGAGCTAGTGAGGAGGTGTGAGGCAGAGAAAGAGAGAACTAGTGAGGAGGTGGGAGGCAGAGACAGAGAGAGCTAGTGAGGAGGTGGGAGGCAGAGAAAGAGAGTGCTAGTGAGGAGGTGGGAGGCAGAGACAGAGAGAGCAGGTGAGGAGGTGGGAGGCAGAGAAAGAGAGAACTAGTGAGGAGGTGGGAGGCAGAGACAGAGAGAGCTAGTGAGGTGGTGGGAGGCAGAGAAAGAGAGAGCTAGTGAGGAGGTGCGAGGCAGAGAAAGAGAGAGCTAGTGAGGAGGTGGGAGGCAGAGAAAGAGAGAGCTAGTGAGGAGGTGGGAGGCAGAGAAAGAGAGAGTTAGTGAGGAGGTGGGAGGCAGAGAAAGAGAGAGCTATTGAGGAGGTGGGAGGCAGAGACAGAGAGAGTAGGTGAGGAAGTGTGAGGCAGAGAAAGAGAGGGCAGGTGAGGAGGTGGGAGGCAGAGAAAGAGAGAGCAGGTGAGGAGGTGGGAGGCAGAGAAAGAGAGAGCTAGTGAGGAGGTGGGAGGCAGAGACAGAGAGAGGATGGACAGAGAGGTAAAAGAGAGAGTGAGTGACAGAGGATGCAGGTAGAGGAAGAGAGAGAGGAGGGAGGTTGAGAGGGAGAGAAAGAAGTTGATGAGATTCTAATGTGAAGGTCAAATTGTTATAATACAGATCTCTATGGGGACATAGTACTCCCATCGTGATGGTGCCGGGTTGAGTGAAGGGGGGGGGGGGGGGGGGTAGCAGCGAGGGACAGCAGCGAGGGAAGGACGACGACAGGGAGTGAAATTGAGACACGGGGATGGTGGTTTTGCTGGTTCGACAACTACCACAGTACATTAAGAGGACCTTACATGTGGATGTGTGTGTGTGTGTGTGTGTGTGTGTGTGTGTGTGTGTGTGTTGTGTGTGTGTGTGTGTGTGTGTGTGTGTGTGTGTGTGTGTGTGTGTGTGTGTGTGTGTGTGTGTGTGTGTGTGTGTGTGTGTGTGTGTGTGTGTGTGTGTGTGTGTGTGTGTGTGTGTGTGTGTGTGTGTGTGTGTGATTGTGTGTGTGTGTGTGTGTGTGAAGATTGACAAAAGGCTTGGGAAAGAGGGTGTGATGGATTGCTGGTTAAGAGTGGAACTAGAACATGTTAGTACAGACAGTATGTTAATTACACACTATTACATGTTGACACTTTCATGATTCAGACATTTAGAGGCATAATAATTAGACAAAAGTATTTTTCAGACTTTCCAGTTCATTTTATTAGTATTTTTGATGTATTCCCAATACACAAAACATGAAATAACCCAACTAATACATATACAGATAAATAATAAATGCATAACTTTAAATCTTGTATGATTTTAATATCTACAACTAATAGATGTGTACAGTAGTAATCTATCTATCTATCTATCTATCTATCTATCTATCTATCTATCTATCTATGTATCTATCTATCTATCTATCTATCTATCTATCTATCTATCTATCTATCTATCTATCTATCTATCTATCTATCTATCTATCTATCTATCTATCTATCTATCTATCTATCTATCTATCTATCTATCTATCTATCTACACAAATCCCTTTCTGTTTGACCCTGAACCCAAACTGACCTTGGGTGATGATGACCACGCAAACCTGGTTGACCCTTTAAAGTAGCCGACAGTAACAGCTCTGAATTTGTCCTGCAGGTGATTTTATTTGTCCCCCAAGTTCATTATCTTATTGTGGACATAAAATACTAAAAACACCAGCAAGTCATCTCCAAGGGATTTTAAATGTGGAGATCTGTTCCAAAGTATTCCCTAATAGAGATACAGTATGTGATGGTATACAAATGTAAACACAACATAAAGAGAGGCCTAAGATAACAACATAGCATGGCAGCAACACATGACAACACAGCATGGTAGCAACACCACATGACAACAACATGGTAGCAACACATGACAACACAGCATGGTAGCAACACCACATGACAACAACATGGTAGCAACACATGACAACACAGCATGGTAGCAACACCACATGACAACAACATGGTAGCAACACATGACAACACAGCATGGTAGCAACACCACATGACAACAACATGGTAGCAACACATGACAACACAGCATGGTAGCAACACTACATGACAACAACATGGTAGCAACACATGACAACACAGCATGGTAGCAACACCACATGACAACAACATGGTAGCAACACATGACAACACAGCATGGTAGCAACACCACATGACAACAACATGGTAGCAGCACAACATGATAGCAGCACATAACATGGTACAAACATTATTGGGCACAGACAACAGCACAAAGGGCAAGAAGGACTCTGTGTATAATTTCACCAGGATTACAATAGTTCACATGACTATGTTTTCATAAGTATACACATATTTGACTGTTTTTTCCTCACTAATAACTTAGACTAATTCCAGTGTAACAGACCATAATGGGGATCCTAGATGTAATATAAAACAGTCCAGAACTTTGCCTGGCAACACTCTCCAGGTCAAGTATATTTTAACAACAGAACAAGAATACGTCATGATTATGTTTCCATGTATTGACCTGTCCCACATTTTAACCTTATCAGTGGTGGATCAATGTCCTTACACAGCAAATGACTTTACAGTACAGTACAATATAGTACCTTACAATGTAGTACAGTACACTAGAGTATAGACCCGTACAGGGAATGTGACAACTAAGAATGAGGACTTGATCTAATCTCATTTAAATAAAACTAAACTACTTACGTAAATTAAAATCTACAAAAGTTGTAACAATATTACATGCTATCTCATATAAGATAACAATGTTAATATAAGATAACAACTTTAATAATTAAAAAATGGATGTAATAAATGTATCACTAGTCACTTTAAACTATGCCACCTTATATGATGTTTACATACCCTACATTACTCATCTCATATTTATATACTGTACTCTATACCATCTACTGCATCTTGCCTATGCCGTTCGGTCATCGCTCATCCATATATTTATATGTACATATTCTTATTCATTCCTTTACACTTGTGTGTAAAAGGTAGTTGTTGTGACATTGTTAGATTACTTGTTGGTTATTACTGCATTGTCGGAACTAGAAGCACAAGCATTTCATTACACTCGCATTAACATCTGCTAACCATGTGTATGTGACCAATAAAATTGGATTTGATTTGTTATATGCTAGCATATAAGCATATTATTAGTTGGGGCTTAACATGAAGCATTGTAGCTCACTGAATCCCAACTCTACTCAAAATGTCCTAACCATGCTACCTAACTCCTAACTCCTTACTACGTTTCCTTCTGAGATATTTCCTATGTTACTCCCTGTCACTGTCACTGGTTGGTGAACCTCAGCCAAAATGGCCACTGAGGTCCACATCGCATATTAAAACTGTCTTCTCCTCCTTTATCTCAGACATTCAGCTAGTCTCAGCAAGAAATGGAACAAAACCTTATGAGATGTATTTACTCTGTCACTGGTTGGTGGACCTCAGCCAAAATGTCCTTATAAGACCGTCCTCTCCTCATCTCAGATATCCTGGGTAGTCTCAGGTCACGTGTCTGATGTAGTGCCAACCCGGGTCAGTTAGCTCAGTTGGACCTGAGCTTTCACATTCAATTTGGGTCCAGGTCAAAGTGTCAAATCAGCAAGAAAATGAAGAAATATAGCAACTGATCTAGGAATAGATTGAGAGATGACAACGTGTAAGACTGACAGGGCATAGCTGTGCAGTATGGAAACATCAATCAGATGGTTGACTTGGTAGTCCTCATATCTGGTGGAAAATATTTTATTTGTTGATGGAGATGGGAGAGTAAGTAATCATATAGTTAATTAAAATAACCCTTAACCTCAGAACACAGGGTTAGATGGTTTCATTTTCATGAATGGTTACCATTCACCTCACCTCGTCTAACGGTTATAGTTAGGACTGGGGGTAGGTAGGGGAATTTGATCCCAGATCACTGATTAGGAGCAACTTTTCTTCAAGCAGTAATATATAATGATTGATTTGATTTCTTACCCATCTTCTAGGTTTCTAGCTATATATCACAATTATATCATCAATGGATTGAAGTTCAATTGGAAACACAAAACAAGGAGCAATTTTTGGGTAATAATATAATAGAACAATGTAATAGAACACAATATGACATTACATGACACAAGAAATACTGCTTTACATAATATCAGAGGTAATTAATTTAATAAGTAATAGATGATAAATGTGGCATATAGACAGCTCTAGCTGTATTTCTATGTAATAGATCTGATATTGATACTACAATAGCATGATACCATGTCATAAAATACATTTACCTTAACATCACTACAGATTTAAGTCAGATTCAGTGTCATCTTACAGTATCTGTTTGCAATTAACTGCATCATCTTTAAATAACAGTAATGTTGTTTTGTATGCATTGCATCAACTAAATGTGTTATTTGACTTTTACCGCTAATCTGCCCATTCATCCCCGTATCACACAGATTTTCCTCTGAAAAATAAGCCATGAACTCAGGCTCTAGAGTATAGCACAGAGGGAGAGTTATCTGTAGGTTGTGTATACTGATTGTTTGTGTTTAAATTGTGTGCTATTCTCTGTTTGTAACTTATTTTCTTTAGAAAATGACTGTTAGGCGGTGAGGGGAATGTGTGGGGAGCCCCCCCCCCCCCCCCCCCCTCAGACAGAGAGGATAGAGAGGGACAGAGCTGCTCCCTTCAGACCAAGAGGAGAGGATAAAAATACAGAGAGCTGCCCCCTCCGAAAGAGCGGAGAGCAGAGCGAAATAGAGTCGTGCCCTTCAAAAAAGTGTGGGTGGAGAGAGACAGAGCTGCCCCCCTCAGATGGCAGTGAGGGTCGGGGGGGCGAGCTCAGGGTTAATGAAGGAGAAGCCCAGGAAGTCTTCCTGGTCAATGGCCGCCAGAACGTCAGGGTCAGAGGGTGTCAGCACGGACGGAGCCGCTGTGAAGAACTTGTCAAAGTTCTCCCCTTTCTTCCCACCCTGAGAGAGAGAGAGATTATTACACATAGAACACATATATACACGTGAAATAAAGGACTGAGAGAAAAATCTAACTCCTTCCACACACACGGGCACACACATCCACACATTAATTATCTCTCTCCCTCTCTCCTTCTCTCTCCCTCAGGTGTACAGTAAAGCATGTCACGTTTGGTCCGTGTTCCCCTCAGCGTGTGACAGCTGCTCTGCTGGTTGATATGAATCTCATTTGGCTAATGAGCCTGGCCTCTGACCCCAGAGCACATTCTGACACCTCACTGCCCACTCAGCCATTGGCTGGCACGGCCACAGACTGATAAGTGACAGGCTAATGATGGCATAGATTTGAATATGAGACAAGGGGGCGGGACCCCAGGGTGGGAGGGTCATGAATGTTATGACACTCTTGTCTGTTCCAGAATGCTCAAGGTCTATCTCTGAGAATGAGGGAGAGATGAGGAGATATATACTGTATACAGTATACGTATAGTGATGAGGGAGTGGGTGAAAAACTGACACGTGAGAAAGGCTGCCGTAGGCAGACCTGGCTCTCAAGAGAAGTCACGCTATGTGCACACTGCCCACAAAATGAGGTGGAACTGAGCTGCACTTCCTAACCTCCTGCCAAATGTACGACCATATTAGTGACACGTATTTCCCTCAGATTACACAGATCCACAAAGAATTCGAAAACAAATCCAATTTTGATAAACTCCCGTAACTACTGGGTGAAATTCCACAGTGTGCCATCACAGCAGCACTATTTGTGACCTGTTGCCACAAGAAAAGGGCAACCAGTGAAGAACAAACACAACTGTAAACACAACCTATATTTATGTTTATTTATTTTCCCAATTTGTACTATAACTATTTGCACATTGTTAAAACATTGTATATAGACATAATATGACATTTGAAATGTCTTTATTCTTTTGGAACTTTTTTGAGTGTACTGTTTACTGTTCAGTTTGTATCTATTTCACATGGTTTGGCAGTGTAATATATATGTTTCCCATGCCAATAAAGCCCCTAGAATTGAATTGAAAAAGGGATAGAAAGATAAACTATAGAGAAAGTTGAATACAAAAAGATGGATGGAGAGACAAAGGTTGAAATATTGAACCCCTGAGTGTTGTGAGGAGAGTCATTATGAAGAGAGGAGGAGGATTTAGAGACATGGAGAGGAAGACAGAGATAGATAACTCCTGTGGGATTTACTGACAGTTCTAGGTTTGAAGAGAGGCTCAAGAAAGCGGAATATTAAGAGAGAGAGAGAGACGTAGGCTGAGAAAGAGGTAGAGAGAGAGAGATAAAAAGAGAGGCAGACTGTGAAAGAGGTAGAGAGAGATAGAAAGAGAGGCAGACAGAGAAAGAGGTAGAGAGAGATAGAAAGAGAGGCAGACAGAGAAAGAGGTAGAGAGACAGAGAGATAGAAAGAGAGTGACGTAGACAGAGAAAGAGGTAGAGAGAGAGAGATAGAAAGAGAGGCAGACAGAGAAAGAGGTAGAGAGAGAGAGATAGAAAGAGAGGCAGACAGAGAAAGAGGTAGAGAGAGAGACGTAGGCAGAGAAAGAGGTAGAGAGAGAGAGATAGAAAGAGAGGCAGACAGAGAAAGAGGTAGAGAGAGATAGAAAGAGAGTGACATAGACAGAGAAAGAGGTAGAGAAAGAGAGATAGAAAGAGAGTGACGTAGACAGAGAAAGAGGTAGAGAGAGAGAGATAGAAAGAGAGGCAGACAGAGAAAGAGGTAGAGAGAGAGAGACGTAGGCAGAGAAAGAGGTAGAGAGAGAGAGATAGAAAGAGAGGCAGACAGAGGTAGAGAGAGAAAGAGACAGAAAGAGAGGCAGACAGAGAAAGAGGTACAGAGAGAGAGACGTAGGCAGAGAAAGAGGTAGAGAAAGAGAGATAGAAAGAGAGTGACATAGACAGAGAAAGAGGTAGAGAGAGAGAGATAGAAAGAGAGGCAGACAGAGAAAGAGGTAGAGAGAGAGAGATAGAAAGAGACTGACGTAGACAGAGAGAGGTAGAGAAAGAGAGATAGAAAGAGAGTGACGTAGACAGAGAAAGAGGTAGAGAGAGAGAGATAGAAAGAGAGGCAGACAGAGAAAGAGGTAGAGAGGGAGAGATAGAAAGAGAGGCAGACAGAGAAAGAGGTAGAGAGAGAGAGATAGAAAGAGAGGCAGACAGAGAAAGAGGTAGAGAGGGAGAGATAGAAAGAGAGGCAGACAGAGAAAGAGGTAGAGAGAGAGAGATAGAAAGAGAGGCAGACAGAGAAAGAGGTAGAGAGAGAGACGTAGGCAGAGAAAGAGGTAGAGAGAGAGAGATAGAAAGAGAGGCAGACAGAGGTAGAGAGAGAGAGAGATAGAAAGAGAGGCAGACAGAGAAAGAGGTAGAGAGAGAGAGACGTAGGCAGAGAAAGAGGTAGAGAAAGAGAGATAGAAAGAGAGTGACGTAGACAGAGAAAGAGGTAGAGAGAGAGAGATAGAAAGAGAGGCAGACAGAGAAAGAGGTAGAGAGAGAGAGATAGAAAGAGAGGCAGACAGAGAAAGAGGTAGAGAGAGAGAGATAGAAAGAGAGGCAGACAGAGAAAGAGGTAGAGAGAAAGATAGAAAGAGAGGCAGACAGAGAAAGAGGTAGAGAGAGATAGAAAGAGAGGCAGACAGAGAAAGAGGTAGAGAGTGAGACGTAGGCAGAGAAAGAGGTAGAGAGAGAGAGATAGAAAGAGAGGCAGACAGAGAAAGAGGTAGAGAGAGAGAGACGTAGGCAGAGAAAGAGGTAGAGAGAGAGAGATAGAAAGAGAGACAGACAGAGAAAGAGGTAGAGAGAGAGAGATAGAAAGAGAGGCAGACAGAGAAAGAGGTAGAGAGAGAGATGTAGACAGAGAAAGAGGTAGAGAGAGAGAGAGAGATAGAAAGAGGCAGACAGAGACAGAGAAAGAGGTAGAGAGAGAGATAGAAAGAGGCAGACAGAGAAAGAGGTAGAGAGAGAGAGATAGAAAGAGAGAGACAGACAGAGAAAGAGATAGAGAGAGAGAGAGACATAGAAAGAGAGAGAGACAGACAGAGAAAGAGGTAGAGAGAGATAGAATGAGAGAGAGAATAGAGGAGGTAGAGGTAGAGGTAGAGAGAGAATAGAGGAGGTAGA